>NC_090734.1:98416278-98436278 GCF_036898095.1 Palaemon carinicauda
TTATTTCGGTTTATTTTGTGTTAGGTTTTGTTATCTAAGATATGAAAAACCTTCTGGGCATTCTTTTCATTTGTTGAATTTTTATCCCTTTTAATCCATATTGGAATATATGTAAAAATACAAAAAGTCAATGTATCAGTTAATAGAAAGCAAGACTTCACCCTGCTAGCTTTTTTTTTTTTTACTCTATGTTATGTCCACACTGGTACTTATGCATACTACTTGTATGGACGAGGAGCCCATTAGGTGATAACTGAGGGGCAAGGTGAATGCAACTAAACTCTAATAAACAATCTTCGATTTTATATAAACACACACACACACACACACACATATATATATATATATATATATAAATATATATATATATATATATATATATATATACATACATACATACATACATATATACGTACATACGAGTGATAAGATAAAAAATGAAAACCGTTAGTGTAAGAGCGTGTATAAAATACATGCGGTACATGGCTCCCCCCCTAAAAATTACATACATGTGAAATGGGATGCCCTGTTCTTGAGAGGCTTATTGTAGGTGGGTCATCTTACAGGAGATACACAGGCTTAAGGCGGTCAATGGAGACACAGTGTTCTTTGCCAAGAATGTTCACAAGGAAAGGGCCCCTGTAAGGGGGCATTAATGGTTGCTTACTAGTGTCGTTTCGCAAGAAAAAGTGCGTTGCCGAGTGCAGAATTGTCAGTTGCTTAGCTGGAGGCTTGTAAGTCTGGAGGTATGGAGTAAATTTTCTCACAAAGTGACGTAGGCGGTGAGATTGTCAGAGTGGCATGCCGATGAAACAATTTGGCAAGAGTGACCAATGGGATGCCATATACCATTTAAGCTGCCAAGGCAGCAAGGGTGTCTTTAGGATTTGTCTCTAGGCCTTTAATGACCCAGGGAAGCTGGGTAAGCCTGTTAACTGTTCTTGCAGCGGGACATCAAAGCTCCACTGATGGTGCGATGAAAATGTTCATCCATTCCGTTGGCTGCAGGGTTTTAGGTGGTTGTCTGATGTAGAGCGATTCCCAAGAATGATGTCCATAATTGAAAGGTGAAAGTGGTAAACCTGTCAAAAGTAATAAGCTCAGGGACACCAAATCTCTATCCATCGTGAGAGTAAGGCAGTTGTACATGAGGCAAACGTTGCAGTTTATTATTATTATTATTATTATTATTATTATTATTATTATTATTATTATTATTATTATTATTAGCCAAGCTACAACCCTAGCTGGAAAAGCAAGATGCTATAAGCCCAAGGGCGCCATTAGAGAAAAATAGCCCAGTGAGGAAAGGAAATAAAGAAATGAATATATGATGAGTATAAATTAACAATTATTCATTCTAAAAACAGTAACAACGTCAAAACAGATATGTCCCTATATAAACTGTAAAGAGACTCATGTCAGTCTGGTCAAAATAAAAACATTTGCTCCAACTTTGAACATTTGAAGTTTTATTGATTCAACTACCCGATTAGGAAGATACTTCCACAACTTGGTAACAGCTGAAATAAAACTTCTAGAATACTGTGTAGTACTGAGCCTCATGATGGAGAAGACCTAGCTATTGGAATTAACTGCCTGCCTAGTATTACGAACAGGGTGGAATTGTCCAGGGAGACCTGTATGTAAATGATGGTCAGAGTTATGAAAAATCTTATGCAACATCCATAATGAACTAATTGAACAGCGGTGCCAAAGATTAATATCTAGATCAGGAATAAAAAAATTAATAGACCGAAAGTTTCTGTCAAACAAATTAAGATGAGAATCAGCAGCTGGCCACCAGACAGGAGAACAATACTCAAAAGAAGGACGGATGAAAGAATTAAAACACTTCTTCAGAATAGATTGATCACCGAAAATCTTATAAGACTTTCTCAATTAGCCCTTTTTTTTGTGAAATTGAATAAGACACAGACCTAATGTGTTTCTCAAAAGTAAATTCGCTATCGAGAATCACACCTAAAATTTTTAGTCATATAAATTTAAACAATTATTATCAATACTGAGATCCGGATGTTGAGGAGCCACCGTCCTTGACCTACTTACAATCATACTTTGAGTTTCATTAGCATTCAACTTCATATCCCATAATTTGCACCATGCACTAATTTTAGATAAATCTCTATTAAGTGATTCACCAACCTCAGATCTACATTCAGGGTGTGTAATTGATGCAAAGAGAGTAGCATCATCTGCATATGAAACAAGCTTGTTTTCTAGGCCAAACCACATGTCATGTGTATTTATTATGAAAAGTAATGGGTCAAGAACACTACTCTGTGGAACACCAGATATTGCATTAATATGCTCACTATGGTGCCCATCAACAACAACTCTTTGAGATCTATTACTTAAAAAATCAACAATAATGCTAAGAAACGACCCACCCACTCCCAACTGTTTCAGTTTAAAAACAAGGGCATCATGATTAACACAGTCAAAGGCAGCACTAAAATCAAGGCCAATCATACGAACTTTCTGACCACAATCAAGGGATTTCTGTACAGCATTAGAGATTGTAAGAAGGGCATCACATGCTCCAAGGCCTTTATGAAAACCCAATTGCAAACTAGGGAATAGATGATCACCTTCAGCAAACCTATTAAGATATTTTGCCAGAAGACTTTCAAAAACTTTAGATAATATGGGAGTTATGGAAATTGGGTGTTAATCAGTGAGACTTGAGCTACCACAAACACATTTACATAGAGAAGTAACATTACCAATTCTCCAAGAAGTGCTAAAAGCGCCTCTTCTTGCTAACTTGCGCAAAATAACAGATAACTTTGGAGCTGAGAAATCTGCTGTCTTTGTAAAAAAACAAAGAAAAATGCCATTTGTGTCTACACCTCCATAAGCATCAAGGTCCATCAACAAAGCTTTAATCTCACGAGATCAAAAACCTAAACTAGTTAGTTTAGCCTTAGGAAAACAGGAATGAGGAAGTTCAAGTTTTTCATCACTCTGTTTACTGTCAAAAACATCAGCCAACAGGGTTGCCTTTTTCTTTGGACAGTGAGTGACTAAGCCATCTGGTTTAAGTAAAGGAGGAACTGTTGCATCTACACCAAAGAGTGCAGCTTTAAGGGTAGACCACTATTTATGTTCCTGAGCTGTACCAGAAAGGGTTTCTTTTATGGTTAAATTGTACTCCCTTTTCCGTCGAGGCATAAACTCTCTCTGAGCAAAAGAGAGAGAGAGAGAGAGAGAGAGAGAGAGGAGAGAGAGAGAGAGAGAGAGGTTTCATTATGCATTAATTAGTAGTCTTTTTATGGCCAATATTAACTTGTGTGACATTATTTTTGTCTATACGTTCCAGATTGAATACAGATACCTGGATTCACTCTATTACGTTCCACCTTTTAAAACCAATAGTCCATAAGACGTTGTACCTGTTGCTGCTACTAGTTGTGCAATAATATTAATTCTCTCTCTCTCTCTCTCTCTCTCTCTCTCTCTCTCTCTCCGGTGACAATGACCTTAGATGTCTGGATGCCGGAAAACTTTAAATCAATTAATCAATCAATCTAATAATCTTTCTCTCTCTCTCTCTCTCTCTCTCTCTCTCTCTCTCTCTCTGGTGTCGATGACCTTAGATGCCAGGATGTCAAAAATCTTTCAATCAACCTCTCTCTCTCTCTCTCTCTCTCTCTCTCTCTCTCTCTCTCCTATATGAAATTTGGAAAAGCATAAGCATTTCTCTCTTATGGAAGATAACGCAGCCTTGTCAGTGCTTGAACAAAATATCCTTTCAGATAAATGAACTGCTGTTTTAAGATAAACATGGAAAGAATATTTTCCTGATAACGTTAATCTCAAGGCTTTGAATATCCTCTTTTACCGCAGACCTGAGAAGATACGTCGAACCAATAATAAAACTGAATGATCATTTCAAACCGGATCTGAAATTGATATCTTGTTATTTACTAGGTAATAGGTTGGCGAGTGCACCTGCCACCCGTTAAGATACTATCGCTAGAGAGTAATTGGGTCCTTTGACTAGCCTGACAGAACTACATTCGATCCTTCTCTTTAATTCGGGTCATTTTAATTTTTCTTGGCAAGGTTAGAAGAGACCCTTTAGCTATGGTAAGCAGCTCTTCGAGGATAAGAACACTCCTAAATTAAGCCACTGTTCTCTAGACTTGGATATTGCCATAACCTCTGTACCATGACCTTCCACTTTCTTGGATTAAATTTTTCTAGCTTGAGGGTACACTTGGGCATGCTGTTCTATCTAATTTTTCTCTCTCCTGGTTTTTTGAAGTTATAGTTTTTATATGGAAAATATAATTTATTGTTTTTTACTGTTTTTAGTACTGTAAATTTATTTTGATTGTTTCCTTTCCGCACTAGGCTATTTTTCCCTATTGGAGCCCTTGTGCTTTTATTATCTGGGGTTTCAAATTAGAGCTATAGCTTAGCTTGCAATAATAATAATAATAATAAATAATAATAATAATAATAATAATAATAATAATAATAGTAATAATAATAATAATAATAATAATAATAATATATAATATAATATAATAAATAATAATTAATAATTAATAATTATTAATTATTATTGTTAATTATGATTAATGATTAATAATTGATAATTAATGATTAATAACTAACAATTGATAATTAATGGTAGATAATAATCAATAATCAATAATGAATAATGATTAATGAATAATGATTAATGTTTATTGATTATTGATTATTGATTGTTGATAATTGATTATTGATTATTAATTATTAATTATCAATTATCAATTATAAATTATCTATTGATTACGAATTATTAGTTATTATTTATTGATTATTGATTGATAGTTATTAATTTGAAAATAATGATTAATAATACATAACCAATAATTGATAATTAATAAATAATAATTAACAATTAATAACTAATCATTGGTAATTGATAATTGATTCATATTTATCAAATAATAATTATTAATAATTAATTATCAATTATTAATTATTAATTATTAATTATTAACTATTAATTAATAATTAATAACTAATAATTAATAATTGATAATGATTAATGATTAATGATTAAAGATTAATGATTAATGAATAATGATTAATGAATAATGGATATTATCAATTAAAATGTATCAATTATCAATTGATAATTAATAATAATGAATGTATCTTTATGTAATCTGTATTCACTGGTAATTCTCGGGAGCCTTGTTTGAAGTATATTTTAGTTTTTGTAGTATTGAAGGTTACATTTACGCATTTTCATTTCCATGTTTTCATGCCAAATCAAGAATATGCAATCTAGGTTTTTAAGAGAGAGAGAGAGAGAGAGAGAGAGAGAGAGAGAGAGAGAGAGAGATGCCAAATGTGATAGTTACCTGCTAGAACTGTTTGCAAAGCAGATGTCATTCTTCAGATACTCCATTGTCATACATAGTTCATTGGCTCAAGTCAATTAAACGCTTGTATTACACAAGATATGCTTTTCAGTAATTAATATCCAACGCGTTTTCCCTGTCAATCTAATTAAGCAATTTTCGGTTGAAAATTCCGTTGGCCAAAAAGCGTTGGACGGAGGTCACTCGCATACTATGGCCATGATTAATTGGACGGTGGAAGTTATCGAAGGTATGCAATAAACCACTTGGTTTCCATCAAAACTTTATTAATTAAATCAAAGTTTGGGCGGACTAATGGCTCGTCCACTAATCCTGGATGGAAGTTGAGATTTGCACGCTAAAAAGAATTTGCACGCGTCGATTATTATTCAAGTGACGAGTTTTTGCTTAAAAAGTGGCAAAAATGGTGGTTGGCTAATTTTTTTTTTTCTATAAATACTTGAGAAAATGGGACAACAAACGATTCGTATTTATTTCTGGAAAAGGAGGAGAAATATAAGCAGACTGACTTGTTTGTAGGTTTTACTTAACTAAATTTTTAACTAAATTACCTCCGATATAGAAAATTGCATGCAATTTTTATCGGTTTTTGGAAAAAAATAAAAAATTTCCGCTTTTAACTAAAATGAGGCAATGCCTAACTATTTTTGTTCTTATAACAAAATAGTAAGGTAGTGATTAGGAGAGAGAGAGAGAGAGAGAGAGAGAGAGAGAGAGAGAGAGAGAGAGGGGGGGGGAGGGTAGTTATAATTTTGAACGTACCTATTAAACAATGAAGCATGTATCTTAAATGAACAATCAAACTAATAAAAAAATCTCTTTTCCTGTGCAATTTATGATTTAATGAACAATGGAATAATGTTGTTTGAACTACTTTGGAATTATTGGTTTACTGAATTATCTGCAATTATATATATATATATATATATATATATATATATATTTATATATATATATATTTATATATAATTAAATAAAATTTCACCGAATGTTTATTGATTATGCTTATTTCATGTCAACTGCATTCGCTCCTTTTTCTTAGTTTTATTGAAATTATTTTTTAGCTTCAAGTTTATATTTGTCTTAATATAACACTTCAATTTCTCAAAAAAGAAGAGAAAAAAAAAACTGAATGAACAATATTTATACCAAGATATAGCCAAAATTATACATATGAGTTCACATGTAAGGTCACATTCATAAATGAAGTAATATATATTACCACAGACAGAAAAATATATTTTGAAACTTGATTCACTGGAAAATTGAAATAATCCTGGAGTAAGAAATTTTACCATTTTATAAAGAAATATTTCTCCCTATAGAGACGTAAGGTTAAAAAGATTTTTTCTCTGTATTTCTAAAAAGGATTTAATTTATAGAACTGTATTTTGAAAAAAATGAATCACGGTATACTATTATATAGAATATTCTATTCGGAAAAGAAATATTTATTTTTCGATGTAAAACGTACGAAAAAGGAATAGTTCTCGCAATGAAAAATAGAAGCCAGTAAGGAGTACAGTTATACAGATACATAAATACATTTAGAATTTAGGTGTCAAATGATACAGAACAGCTTTCATGGCTTAATCTCATTGGAACTTCTTCAAAAAGTTATTCTGCTCAATTAGGTTTTTATCTTGAATGTTACTTGATTTTGAATTTTTTTCCCCACGCTTATAAATGATAGTCATTTGTATTTAGTAAAATATATCGGTGCATGATACAAAATTCTAACTTCATACTCTGTAGAATATGCAATCGAGTTCTTAAATACGATAGAAACTAGTGAAAATACGATAGAAAACATCTCATCATGGGAAAAAGATTTTATTTTATTATATATATTTACGATTTACTTTTCAAAATGGAAATGTTCATAATATATATATATATATATATATATATGTATATATATATATATATATATTATATATATACTATATATATGTATATATATATATATATATATATACATACAGATATATATATATATATATACATACAGATATATATATATATATATATATACATATATATATATATATATATATATAATATATTATATATATATATATATATATGTGTGTGTGTGTGTGTGTGTGTGTATGGTAGATGGGCATTTTATAATGAATAGATATCTTAGTGGGGTTCAATATTCGAAGAAAGAATCTCATCTCTCTGGAATCTTAGCTTCAGATAGTTTTCAAGTCAACAGGAAAACTGCTATGGTGGTTTGAATTTTAAGACAAAAATATATTGGATATTCCGAAAATAATAAACAAAAATTGATAAATAAAAACTTTTAAGTTTCTTTAAAATAAAACAAATATCCTACTATTGTAAAAATTGTTTATTATAGCCGAAAAATTACATGTCTAAATGAGGCTGAAACCAAACAAGACAATCAGGAGACGATTGTCTAATCTACACTACAACATTTAAGGGCTACATTACACTTCCCTTGTGACAATGTCTACGCCCTATCAGCCCTGCCTCAAGATTTCTATCTCCCGGAAGTCCCCTAACGACTGATGGTAATCAAGGCTGTAATAGAGAAGACTAATGAGGATATGGAAGCCCCTCTGTATATAAGAGGCTTTTGCTAGAGGAATTAACTAACGGACGTTGGCACTCGGTCCTTTGGTAAGGGCGTTGTTTCTTGCCTTTGTTTACATATTGGTGCGCGGGAGGGATACGTCAATGCTCAGCTTTTTATTTCATTGTACTTCATTTGAGTATTGCATACGACGGAATATTCTTGTAAAATTATGTAACATACGGAAAACTCTCTCTCTCTCTCTCTCTCTCTCTCTCTCTCTCTCTCACTTAAAGGAATATGAATATAAGAAAGTGGTAAAGAATCGTCTCGATATTAATTACAAATATAAACAGCACAATGCCGGCCTAAAACCTTCTTATATTATTAGTGCTCAGTAAAATGTATGCAGGATAAGCAAAGGACTTTCCTTGTGCTGAAAATTAAAGTTAAATAGCTAATTATCTCATATATCCTCATTATCTTACTTTTTATTATTAATTCATCATCAGTTAAATTGTTCAATCAAACAAAAAGGTAAGAATTAATCAATTTGCATAGCTGATTGAAAAGCACGAGATTCATTTGCCACTTACACAAACACACACACACACATAATTTATATATATATATATATATGTGTGTGTGTATATATATCAATATATATATATATATATATATACATTATATAAATATGTATATAGATGTGTATATATATATATATATATATATGTATATGTATATATATATATATATATATAAATGTATGTATATATATATATATATATATATATTTGCTTCAAAAGGATAAAAAGAATTCGTTCCTGCGATGCGAAAGAAAACCTGCCTTAAAGGATGAGATGCCATTGGCTGCCTGAGAAGATATTCTCTCATCATTTATGCTGAGTCAACACGAGACTCATTTGCCGTAAGAAAGGAGGACGAGGCGACTATATTTACACGCTGAGAAGAAGAAGAATAAAAAGATAAAAAGAAAAAGAAAAAGAAGAAGAAGAAGAATTAAAAGATAAAAAGAAAAAGAAAAAGAAGAAGAAGAGAGAGAGGAGAGAGAGAGAGAGAGAGAGAGAGAGAGAGAGATGCTTGGGACGCGATTTTTATCCACTGTAGTTTATTCGTTTCTTTCTAATCGAGGCAGACGTTCATGCCTGGTTAAATGTTTGTGTATATATGTTTGGAGATTTTATAGTGTTAGTGCGTTCATGGAGTTATCAAAATTTGTAATAGTTTTACCAAGAAAATATTTTAGTGTAAATATATGAAAATTATATGAAAATTTTTCTGTATACACACATGGATATATATATATATATATATATATATATATTTATATATATATACATATATATATATATATATATATATATCCAAATAAGCCATATATATTTTTGATACATTAATGTCTGGATTCTCTTAACGACCTCTGGATCAGAGCCCCAGGCGAAATCACACAAAGACAAGAGCTTGGGTACGGCCAGGAATCGAACCCTGGTCGGCAAGCTTGTATAGACAGTGACTAAGCCACTTGACCACGAAGAAAGATAAAAGTCAATGACAATTCTTCTGTACTTATACCTGTCGAATTCAGGTATTTTATACTTAGAATTGAAATCAACCCATCTTCACCATCGTAGCTAATTGGTAGTTTGTTACTTGGCATTCAATTAATGATAAATTTTGCACATTTTTACGTAAAAATGTACAAAATTTATCATATATATATATATATATATATATGTATGTGTATATTTTTACACACCCCACACACACACACACACATATATATATATATATATATAAGTGATACCTCTACATATATATATATATATATATATATAAGTGATACCTGTACATATATATATATATATATATGTGTGTGTGTGTGGTATGTGTATGTATGTATGTGTATATTTATACACACACACACACACACATATATATATATATATATATATAGTGATACCTCTACATACGATCTTAATTCGTTCCAGAAACTGCTTCTTATGTTAAAATGATCGTATGTTGGAGCAAATATTCCCATAAGAATACACTGTAATTTCTTTAATTCGTTCCGCAGCCTAAAATCTTATAATAACTCCTTAATAAATTGCTACACATAATTACACGTAACATTAATGCAACTGAATAATAAAGAAATATCTAAAAAAAGAATAATAAAGAAATAATAAATAAAAAAGGGGTTTTTTATTAACACTTTACCTTAGCGACAGTCCAGTGCAGGTGTAGGGACTGCTACCAGGAGAAGACGGAAGATCATTAGGGAGGTAGAGACAGCGACTGGGATAACGTATGATTACTTACTCCAACTTACACTACGATAACTTTAACCTCACCTAGCTTAATTTTTTTTTATAATTTTATACCTTTTTCTCACATTTTTTTTCTTTTCTATTTTTAATTTCAATCACTTCCACTCAATTCCGTCTTCCTTTTCTTTGCTTCACTTTCTTTCTTTTCATCATGATCACTAGACCGTTTCGTAGATTTTTTAAAAAAACTATCGAGAGAAACTTGCTTCGTACGGCTTATGAGAATTTCTCTAAAATTAGTTAAACAAACATCATCGAACTGCACAACTACACGGCAAACCTGGAGTTTCTGCAGTGATGCTTGTCGATGAAATCAACCAATTGTTGATCATATGCTAACATCTGTTTTATTTTAGCCGTACCTAAGATTTGGCCTACCTCCTCGGTCTTCTCGACTCATTCAACTGCGCTTGGAACTCATCATGCTGCATGGTTTGCAGCTCCTTGAGTTCCTCGGTTGTGAGCTCTTCATGATGCTCATCGACGGGTTCGGTAATGTCATCTTCATCCACCTCCAGACCCATGGACTTGCCAAGGGATACAATCTCTTCGACGTCTTCCTCGGCGGCAAGCACAAGTTCATTCTCGGGGCCAAAACCTTCAAAATCTCTGGGAGCAACAGCATCAGGCCAGAGCTTCTTCCAAGCTGTATTCAGTGTCCGACGAATTACTCCTTCCCAAGCCGGATCAATGATCTTTAAGCAGTGCACGGTATTAAAATGGTTCCTACAAAATTCACGCAAAGTTAGGATGGTGCTTTGCGTGACATTAAAGCACTGTTTTAAATAAGTTCTTGGTGTAGAGCTTCTTAAAATTAGAGATGACTTGCTGGTCCCTGGGCTGGAAGATAGGGGTGGTATTCGGTGGAAGATACAAGAATTTGATAAATTTGTATTTGTCAATGATATCAACTTCGAGTCCTGGGGGGTAAGTGGGTGCATTGTCCAAACAAAGCAAGCACTTCAAAAGCAAATTCCTCTCCTGAAGGTACTTCTTGACAGCAGGGCCGGAAACTACCTTAACCATTCGACAAAAATATGCCTAGTGACCCAAGCCTTAGAATTAGAACGTCATAGAACATATAGCAGGTCTTTCTTAATTCTATGTGCTTTAAATGCCCTAGGGTTTCAAAATGGTAAACTAATAAAGGCTTAATTTTGCAGTCCCCGCTGGTGTTGGCAAAAAACGCAAGAGTCAACTGATCCTTCATTGGCTTATGTCCAGGCATTTTCTTCTCTTCGGCGGTAATGTATGTTAAACTAGGCATCTTTTTCCAAAGCAGACCGTTTTATCACAGCTGAAAATCTGCTGCTCTACGTAGCCTTCCTCCTCCACGATGCTTTCGAACTTTTTACCAAAGTGTTTAGCACCCTTGGTGTCCGAATTTGAAGCTTCTCCATGCCGAACAACTTAATGAATCCCGGTCCGTTTCCTTAATTTCTCAAACTATCCTCGAGACGCCTTGAATTCCTCCGTCGTAGGATCGGTTGAACTCTCCCCCTTGTCATCCCCAGAGCCCGCCGCCTTCAAGTCACAATAGATAGCGCTGGCCTTCTCACAATTGATCGTTTCAGTGATCGTACCGCCAACAATCTCCTTTTCCTTTATCCATATTAACAGAAGGCGTTCCATCTCTTCCAGGGTAGGGCTACGACTTTTTGAGATAGTCGTGATCCCCTTCGAAGGTTTCACTGCTTTAATGGTTGCCTTCTGTTTTAGGATCGTCGAGATAGTAGACATATTCCGACCATATTGTTTAGCCAAATTACTAACACGCACACCTCGCTCATGCTTTTCTGGTATTTCTTGTTTTAGTTCTAATGAAAACATTGACTTCTTGTTTTTCTCACCACTACTACTTCCTGAACCAAAACTGAGCTTTTTAGGACACATGATTACAAAACACAAAAACAAAACGTGAAAAAGGAAGATAAAAAGCACTATTAATAACTGAGCGAAAAGAGAACAGACGTACGAGATGAGAGGACTGATCAAGGCGACGCTCGATTGGCGTCCCTCCGATGTGCTGCCCTCTAGCGGCGTCAACAAGAAACTACGATCGACGCTTTCAAAAAAATTCCCCGCACACGCATATGATTTACGTCGTATGTTGGAGCAAGACTTCGGGTGTCGAGACAGAAATTTGGTCGAAATTTACTTTGGATGTTGGAAAATTTGTATGCTGGGACAATCATATGTAGAGGTTCCACTGTGTGTGTATATATATATATATATATATATATATATATATATATATATATATATATATATATATATATATATATATATATATAATTATATATATATATATATATATATATATAATCATTAAATAAGTTTTGGGAAATATAATTTTAGTAAAAGAACTGTGTCGCCTTACTGGCTTATACTATATTTCATGCCATCATTAGTAGGCTAAATAGGATAACAACATTCTGTAATAGCATATCAACTTATATTGTAAGGTCATCAATGGCTTCAAGATTCCATGAAATATGAGGTGGAGGCTAAAGTACTAGACAAATGAAAACCCTCTCTGACTTAATGATTAAATATTGCGTATTATTTAATAAGGATATAATACCCCAGTAACTCCGCAGTCAAGCCCTGGTGACAGCCAGTCGGTTCGCGCTGAAGGGATTTTCACGTTAATGGATTGTAGGGATGAAGAGCTACTCAGCTCCTAGAATCCCAATGTTCTGTCGTGATATTTCGATAAAAATATGTTTATGTTAAAAGACACATTTCCACCGGTGATGTTTGATTTTATAAAGATATAAGAATCAGTACTATGTAGAACCGAAAAATACACAAAAAACTTGTTGTCTGTGATGTTCTCAAGAGTATTCTGATAAGTGTTCCTAGAAAATGAATTATACTTCAATTTTTTGTCAAACATAATTCATGTTATATTATTGTTGAATCAACTATACAGATAAAAACAGATTTTGTTTATACTTAATGATCTTTAACATATGGTGAATAAAAATCATTTAACTGTGCATCTGACTTGTCCCTTACATAAAACAATATGGTTGAAGATTTGAACCTGTGAACGGGCAATGTGAAGGTCCAAAAGTAGGCTGTGACTCAAAAGTAGGATGAAAGCAAATGAGGAACTTTATTGCAGACATCGAGTTTATATACACACTAGGTCCCAGCAAGAAGGTCACAAGATACAACAGGCTATTTCTCGTCCAACCAGTAACCAGTTCTGTCAACAGTTGATATTAAGAAAAGCAGACAGGTTGGTGCAAGTTGCTCTCAGTGCGAGGGGAGAGTGAAGATACAAAGGATAATATATATATATATATATATATATATATACTATATATATATATATATATATATATATATATATATATATATATATATATATATAAAAGAGAAATATCGTTACTTTGTACGATCGTGTACAAACCAGAGGAAAGTCATTATGGCATTTAGTCTCCCCATTGGGGTACTAAAACACCAAAAATGGTGCATAGCTCAAACGCTATTTATTGCATATGACTTTCATCCACTATCCAGCACTTATATGTTTAATAAACTAGTGACTATCGTTTTGATTTTCCCAAAGCCATCCACTGTGGCTGTGTATGAAATGCACTTTGTGAGTAGGGTCGCTAATGCAGGCTTTGTCAATATCACCTTGCTCTGCATTGCTATATTATTTCCCCAAGCTATTAAACCATTATGGTTTTCGACTTTTAACATTCCTGGCTATATTCGGTTAACAAAAATACATTCAAATTCCAAACTTAACCAATTTCAAATTTACCGAACAGTTTCATTCGTTTGAAAGCTTCGCTTCCGATCTAACTCATTGGAACAAAATAAAATGACTAAAACACATATGATTAGCTTCGGACTAACGTTGCCTGTTGGACCATTTGACATTATTTCTATACTGCCCAAGGAAAATTCAAAATGTTTTCTATTATGAATTCATAGAATTTGTATACATTGTTACGTACAGAAATGTTATTACTCCTTTATTGTATTTCTAATAAGAACACAAGAAAGGAATAATTTGCTTATGTTCAGATTACGAGGAAATCATCCATATCACACATACATATTCCAAATCTCAGGAAAATAACTATATTTCATTCGTGTTCGCAAAGACAGAATGTTTACGAATAAAACTAACGATCTTTAAGATACACCTTTTATGAAAATTAAAAGTTTAAATGTTTTCTAGAGAATAATAGCTTTTGACAATAATTAAACCCCTCATTAGAAGTATATAGCATGTTTAACTTGCGTCACAAATCAAGTAATAATTTAGAGACATGCTCGTCTAGATGAATTTTGTAATATCTGAATAAATTTCATTGATATAAAAAGATATATGAAGACCATAAGAATGATGTCTACATATCGTTAATAGCTGCAGATTTTAATGCTTGATATGATGATAAAGTATAATGAAGCCAGTGAAGAGATAAAAAGCCAACTTAACACATTAACCAAAATATATAGATTCAACCACATTAACAGATAAACAAATAAATGAATTGAGTGAATATTCATCCACCCACAAGGATACATACATCTTTATTGTCATTATTATTATTGATTATTATTATTATTATTATGATTATTGTTATTATTATTATTATTGTTATTACCTTCTGGGCATAAACAATTATGATTATTATTATTATTATTATTATTATTATTATTATTATTATTATTATTATTATTATTATTATTATTATTATTTCCAAATAGCTTTTCTTCCATTCCTACTAAGCAATTTTTTTCGAAACTTAAATGCCATTTATTACACAAAGTATTTTTTCTTGAACTAAGGATATTCATATACTTTGAATCACCTTTCCTTTAAAATCTATTTGAAACACAATTTAAGACCATTCGTTAAGGATCTGTAACACTCTATACCCTTTTCTATTTCAAAGAACTTCTCATAAAAGGTAATACTTCTAATCATTAATACTAAATATATCCTCGACTTTCACAGTTGCAGTCGTTAAGATATCGTAAAGGTGTGTTATATATTCGTACAAGAATCTTTCTGGTTTTTGTAACTTGTCCACTATTGTTTGCATCAACAATGTCGTCTCAGCTTTGTTTCACTTCTTCTTCTTCTTCTTCTTCTTCTTCTTCTTCTTCCTCTTCTTCTTCTTCTTCTTCTTCTTCTTCTTCTTCTTCAGTAGTAAGAAGTGAGTGACAAATCGTTATCCTAAAGCTGCCGACTTCGAGTCAACTTTACTCAAACTCAAAAATGTTCTTAAAATCCATGAGAGAGAGAGAGAGAGAGAGAGAGAGAGAGAGAGAGAGAGAGAGAGAGAGAGAGAGAGATTGTGTGTAAATACCAACATTTATAGGAATTATATCTTTCATCGCCCAAGGGAAGTATATACAAAGATATTGTAGAACGTGAAAAGCTTACTTTAAAATCGGCTTCCTGTTCAACAACCCTCCCTAACGACGTAGACTCTTCGTTTTGATCTTCAAAACTATGAAAAAAGAACAAAAAGTCATAATCTTCATCCTTTTAAGGCTACTGCTTCCAAATATCCTAAATCGTCCACCAAGTGACAATATAAGTTAAAGTTGCTTATGTTCTTCAAAAGTAGTGAAATTATCAACATATTCGATCAACAAAATCCTACAAGGTAGAAAATCAATGATAAGTTCTAACAGTCAGAGAAAGCAAGTAAACAAGCAAAGGCAGATGTGGTAAACTCTGCCTTTACTGCAATGACATGTTTTAAAGATGGTGGTAAACACCAGGTCATCAAGGTGATTTTTCTTTTTCTGAATGAATATAAATACATTAGTTCTACTTATTTTATCAGTTTCTTGTGAGACATTTTAAGTCATGAATCCGTTCACTAAATTCCCTAAAAATGCATAACATAAATACTAATTAGTATTAAGTATTTATCTTAATAAGATTTGCTTTATAGATGAGTTCAAACGAATGCAAAGATTTAGACCAAATGTTCCTACCTCTATCAGTGACACAACTAAATGAAGTTAGTATTTACGGTCCTGGCAGAATTTAAACCGTCTGACAAGGATTAATTCACACTACTCTAGTCGAGTTTACATGAGGTAAATGCATCGTTCGAATATGCAAATAGCTCTGGAGCCTACAGACCGTAGTCCTCTAAGCGAAACGTATGAAATTTATCCAGTTGTTTGTTTCTTTCTTCTCTGTGTACAAGCTTCTCGGGGATTTAATACCATCAGTGTGGGAAGATGGTTTTAGGAGAAACATATGATGAGAGTAGATACAGGATTTCGTGATTATCACACGTCTCTGTGACATAAGATTAACTTATGGGAATGAGCTAGTCATATATGTTTTTTCAATGTTAACTTTTCCTTACTAGATACCTCTTCTGTAGTTAGATCTCATAAAACGGTTGATACGCTTGCTTTGCCACAGCGTAAAAGTTTGCTGTTTATGCCAGAATTTTTTTGCTCTCTCTCTCTCTCTCTCTTTCTCTCTCTCTCTCTCTCTCTCTCTCTCTCTCTCTCTCTCTCTCTCTCTCTCTCTCTCTCTCTCTCTCTCTCTCCGAGTTGTATTTGTGTGCCGGTGATTGAACACTTGTGCGTCCCTAAATATATCCTGATTTAACGCGGATAACAAAAGGCTATCGAGTGAAATATAGCTACAAGTTTTCGTGAATAGTCGGTGATTAGTTTGAGGGCAGAAAAGTGGGATAAAACGTCGGCATAGAATAGTTATCTTGTGAACTAATAAAAATCTGATCAAGATGGCATTGTATAACATAGGCAACTCGTGGAGAGACATTGCTGGAGTCAGCAAAAGCAAATTCCATGAGTTGGCGAAACAGGAGCTCGACCGTCTGATAATAGAGGTCACTAGTAACTCCATCCAGTGTGACGGAAAAATATTCGCAATCATATTGAAACAATATAATCCAATAAACTGGAACAAATCTGCGGAAAACATCAGCAAAATAATAGAAGAAATTCCAAAGAAGATCCAAGTGATAAAGAGACTTATAAAGAAAGTCTACATCAATCAACACATTCCATCAAAGAACAATAACAAGTCCAATATGGGGAATATGCTGGTTGATGCATTGGGAAGAAGAATGCCAGAATGGTGTAATACATGTAAGATATGGTATTCCATTAATAATCCTCAACAACTGATTAGAAAATGTAATGCCTGCCATGTTCCAACACACCCTACATGTGCTGAAATACAGCAAAAAATGAAAAATAGAGACACAAAGGTATTCTGCTCAACATGCTTAGTCTGGATAGAAAATATAATTAAGTCGAGACTAAATCTGCAAATAGTTGAAGAAGAAGAAGAAGAAGAAGAAGAAGAAGAAGAAGAAGAAGAAGAAGAAGAAGAAGAAGAAGAAGAAGAAGAAGAAAAAGAGAAAAATGAACAGGATATGTGTAAGGATGCAGAGGAAATCATTGATATAACTTATGATGCCATCCAACAACATACTTCTGAAGAAATAAATTATCAGATGGAAACAAATAATAGACCCAAGAGACTCTACCCAGACCTACATACTTTTAGGGAAGAGCAAGAACAAGAAAAGAAAGAAAGAAAGCTATAGTCTGTAATATGCTGAAAAGAGGGAATTGCAGATTTGGCGAAAGATGCTACTACAAGCATCCAAAGATATGCCATAATTATGAAATATATGGTAAATGTGCGTATTTAGACTGATATGGAGACGAATGCAGAGATCTCCATCCAAAAATATGCAAAACCCTAAAAGAAGGAAAAGAATGCAGTTTCAACAAAAAATGTCGATATATGCATCCTGAAACTATGAATGAGATTAAGAAAAGTCAGCAAACTGAAAAGAAAAATGAAAGCAAAAATGAAACAAATAAGAAACAAAAAAGCAGGCCGTGTATATACCGCACTATGCACCAAAAACCCCAAGATATGAGGCCTTTCAACCCAAATCTGCACAAATAGAGCCCAACTACAAAGAATGCATCTATAATGCCAAGGGTTGGTGCAGATATGGGGTTAATTGCAGGTATACACACAAAAATAAATATGAAGGCGAAAGAACAAATATAGTAGAAAAGTTGGATTTTTTAATGGCAGAATTCCGAGAAATGAAGAAAAGAACATCATATCAGAACAGGAAGGAAGCATGGGAGAATCCATATTATTACAAATATTAAATAATGGGGATGAAACACAAACCATAATAGTGATGAATGCACAGGGTTTAGTCACGAGTAACTCTAAAAGGAAAGTAGAGTTCCTAGAAGAACTAACCCAAATTTTAAAAATAGATATATTAAATATAAGTGAAACATGATATTCCCAAGAGACTGGCAGTGATGACCAGATAAAGGGTTTCCAAACTTATAGATCAGACAGAAAAAATAGGAATCAAGGGGGAACCGCAATATATGGAAGAGACATAAATCAAGGAAAAGTCTGTGAAAAATACAGCAACACAGAATGTGAATTGATTGCAGTAGAATTTGAATCTGAAAAACTAGTGAATATTGTAGTTTACAGACCCCCCAAATACTAAGGAGTTTGACATAATAATAGAAAAAATAGATGATATATGTAGAAACCATAAAGACTGGAATATCCTCCTATCCGGAGATTTTAACTTTCCTTTCGTGGATTGGAAAGAACGGATAGAAGAAAGTGGTTGTATGTATACATATACAAAAGAGAGTAATAGTAGCGCAGAAGATAAGAGGCAATTTGAAAAGCTTCAGGATATGCTAATAGAACATAATATGCAACAAATAAACCACATTCCAACATGAAAGGAAAATGTCCTAGATCTAGTATTTGTGAATAAGGTGAATAATGTTAAAGAAATAATAGAGTATAACACTGGAATTTCAGACCACAATATCATAGAATTGATAGTTCATTCCAAAGCAAGTGATCGCAGAATTAATAAAAGCACATAACTTTGGGAAGGATATGGAAAATAGGATTTTTACAGTAAGAATATAAAATGGTCAGAAATAAATGAAGAACTGAATAAAGAATGGAAAAATTTAATTGTAAGTGATATTATACAGGTAAATACGGACATACTGTACAAAATATTGGAGAAAATTGTTGAAAAATATGTACCGAAAAAAAAAACAATAAACAAAACACGTGCATACCAAGAGACAGGAGGATCTTATTTCAGAAAATTAGAAAGTGGAAGAAAAATCTTACAAAAGAAAAAAATGTGTGGAAAATAATTGAAATAAAATGTAAGATAGAAAATGCAGAACAAAAGATTATACAGTCGAAAGATAATGAAAAAAAGGGACTTAGAAGGAAGGACACTTCAAAATATAAAAAGAAACCCCAAAGTACTTTACTCCTATGCAAAAAAGATGAATAAAGGGAGAATAGAAATAGGCTCTCTAAGAATTGAAGGACAGCTAACGAATGAAAAAAAAGGAAATATGCAACATATTAGTAGAAAAATATAAGAGTGAGTTCACGCCAAGAATTGCAAATGAGAATATTGAAACAGAAATGAGAGAAGAAAAGGTTGAATATCTAACGGATATAGATATTAATGAAGCAGATATTGTTAAGGCTATAAACGAAATTAAAAATGGATCAGCAGCCGGACCAGATGGAGTTCCAGCGATTTTGTTAAAAAAAAAAAAAAAAACTGTAAACACTATCGCGAAGCCGCTTGCAATACTGCTAAGACAAAGTGTAGATATGAGCGA
>NC_090734.1:98441278-98479086 GCF_036898095.1 Palaemon carinicauda
TCACATCATGTATGAAGCAATTTCCGGAATGCTACTTGATGGAAAAGAAAGTTGAAGATTATTATTATTATTATCATTATTATTGTTATTATTATTATTATTATTATTATTATTATGATTAATTTCTAAGCTACAACCCTAATTGAAATAGCAGGATGCTATAAGCCCAGGGGCCCCTAAAGGGAAAATAGCCCAGTGAGGAAAGAAAACAAGGGAAAATAAAATATTTAAAAAACAGTAACAATATTAAAATAATTATTTCATATCTAAACTTTAAATAATTTAACGAAACAAGTGGAAGAGAAATTTGATAGAATACTGTGCCCGAGTGTACCCTCAAGCAAGAGAACTCTAAACCCAAGACAGTGGAAGACCATGGTACAGAGGCTATGGCACTACCCAAAACAATGGTTTAATTTTGGAGTGTCCTCCTAGAAGAGCTGCTTACCATAGCTAAAGAGTCTCTTTTAACCTTACAAAGAGGAAAATAGCCACGAGACAATTACAGTGCAGTAGTTAACCCCTTGGGTGAACAAGAATTGTTTGGTAATCTCAGTGTTGTCAGGTGTACGAGGACAGAGGAGAATATGTAAAGAATAGTCCAGAGTATTCGGTGTATGAGAAGGCAAAGGGAAAGTGAACCGTAACCAGAGAGAATGATAAGGTTTCGTACTCTCTGGCCAGTCAAAAGACCCCATAACTCTCTAGTGGTAGTATCTTAACGGGTGGTTGGTGCCCTGGGCAACCTACTACTATTAAGATTAAGTAGAATGTCCGCCTATTGGACTCTTCAACTTTCTCATCAATCTGTTCTTCATCATCCTCAACTTTTTAGTATCCAAAAATATTGCATCGTTTACCAAAGCTATCTCATTTCCTCTTCTTTTTGTTATTCTTTTACTCAACACTTCAGCGTCTGAAGATCTTTCATATCTCATCTATCATCGAATTATGTGATCGACCTTCAAACAAAGGTCGATCAGGGGTTGCTGTGGCCTGATTGGTAGCGTCTCTGCCTAGTGCTTGCCAGTCAGGGGTCCGAGTCCCGCTCACACTCGTTAGTATCATTAATGCCTGCAACCTTGCCATCCTTGTGAGCTAAGGTTAGGGATTTTGGGGGAGTTTATAGTTCTATCTGCCGAGTCATCAGCAGCCACTGCCTGGCCTTCCCTGGTCCTAGCTTGGGTGGAGAGGAGGCTTGGTCGCTGATCATATATTATATGGTCAGTCTCTAGAGTGTTGTCCTGCTTGCTAGGGCAATGTCACTGCCATTCATGGGCGACCTTTAAACCTTCAAACTGACAATATCTTAGGTTGATTGAGAGTCGGATTTTAAATTACCGGTATTAAAAGAAATGATTCCTATTTGGCTTTCTTGAACTTATTTTCTTCATGGCCTTGGAAACAATGCCACTATTGCAGTGTTTCTTCCCCTAGGTCAATGAGGGGTTCAGTAAGCAAGAGGGGTTGAATGGTGTCTGTAGTCCGGAGGGTACCATTTTCTTGGTGGTTAAGAATTTATTCGATCAGCAGTTCCACTTCTAGCCTCTTATCCGTAGGTTTGGGGCGAGATATGAAGTGGCAGTTCAGGCCTAGCTTCACTATCTCATCTTGGGTCGACCAAGGAGAAAAAGTCCTGTTTTTTTTCCGATATGCGAATCTTGCTTCCATTGATGGAAATCAGCTTTTTAGAAGTGGTTTTCATTTTCTGAGGCCAGTCACGGTCGTGGAGGGCGTGGAAAATGATGTTTAGGAAGGGTAGGTTCGGGGGGGCTGGTTGACCTCGTCGTCGTCAGCATTCAGTGTCGGATTTTTCTTTTATATTATTATTATTATTATTATTATTATTATTATTATTATTATTATTATTATTATTATTTGTTGTTGTTGCTATTGTGTTGTTATTGTGGTTTTTGCAGTTGTTATTGTTTTTATTAATGCTCTGATTATTATTGTTTTGTTAATGTTGTAGTCTATATAATTATTACTCCTGTTATTAATTTGGTTACTTCTCTTGTTATTAATTTTCTTATTTCTCTTATTATTAATGTTATTATTAGTGTAATGGTTATTGTTGTTATTATTGTTATGATCATTGTTATTGTTAATGTTGCGATTAATATTTTTATTATTGTTTTATTACAATTATTAATATTATTGTAGTTATTAGTGTGGTTATTGATATTATTGTATAACAATCGTTATTATTGTTGTTATTGATATTATCATTATTGGTGTAGTTATTTTTAATATTGTTAGTGTTGTAAATGTTATGATTTAGATATGATCACAAGTTGACATTCCTAGCATCTTAGTTCGTCTTTATATTGTATAGTCGTGACCAAGAATAGATAAAAAATTATATCCTATGGAACTGGACAATGAATAACATTGCATTTACATATGAGTTATATCTTATAGAATGACCCTAGCGGTAAAGTGATGGTTTCTGAAAGCCAAACACTTATGACGGGTACAAGTAGACAGTAGGAAGTGAAACAAAGCTCCAGGTAAAGCAATGAGATATCGGACATGTTTCCGTTTCCTGAACGTCACAAGCGTCAACATTTCCTCTGATCTGACAGGTCAATTTTAGAGCCCAGAATAGAGACACAATACAGCAGGTGCAGAAAAAGGAGAGAAAGTCGGATTCCTCTGGCCTTCTGACTTTACCAGATTGTGTTGTTAGCTAAATATACCACTGAAATTGATTTTCCAAGAGTATTTTGAAGCTATTTTCACGTTGTTTTGTGTTACATACGTCATAAATTTATGTTATAAAGATATATTCTGAGATATGAACGCACATATGCGCAAATAATTTATTTCTGTTTTATTATGAGACAGCCCAAGTTAAATAAAAAACATTAGTGTTGGATGCTTACATATACATATTAGTATGTATGTATTTGTGTGTATTCTATTTGATTAAAACGATTATTTATAAACCTATTCGTTTTGCAGAGATTTGGGTTAATTATACCACCACACCGTCGGACAATGAAATTTAGGTAATCTATGAAACAAATATATATATATATATATATATATACATATATATATATATATATATATATATATATATATATATATATATATATATATATACACGCACATATATGTATATATATATATATATATATATATATATATATATATATATATATATATATATATATATATATATATATATATATATATATATATGTGTGTGTGTATATATATATATATATATATATATATATATATATATATATATATATATATATATATATATATATATATATATATATGTATATATTATATATATATATATATATATATATATATATATATATATATATATACATATATATACAGTATATATATAAATTGTTCGAGTTTGTGCATATATCAATCCTTGAAATCTCAGGAAACTTTCAATATATCACCAGCATTTCAGTTTCTACACATCGTACAAATTTGCTTCCACAAGAAACTGAACAATGAAACTGAACAGGGAAATAAAAAACTGAACATTATCAGAAGAGATTCATTTAGATGGGTCGTGTTGCATTGGAAAAAGTTAATCATGTCGAGCGGTGTCGTTAAATAGGTCATGCCTGGTTCTTGTCAACTCTCTGAATAATTCAACCTGAGAACGATGTCACTTGGAATATTTTATCAACTCCTGTTATTGGAGAGTAAAGTAATCCGAACTGAAGATGAGGAAATAAAGATAGGAGAAATATATGTTGTTATGGTATATAATGATCACTGGAGCATATATATTTTAAGATGCGTACGCACACGTGCACACATATATATATATATATATATATATATATATATATATATATATATATATATATATATATATATATATATATATATATATATATATATATATATGCACGTGTGCGTACGCATCTTAAAATATATAGAACAGTATTGGTGGTTTAGAAAATGAAGATCAAAGAAGAAAATTAATGAATAGATAAGGAAAAGTGATCTCATTGTTATGTAGATATGACAAAATTTGAATGTAGTATCAAAATAAATTTTCCCTAAACAAAATATTTTGCAGCTAACAACATCATTCGATGTCTAATATAAGTGACTATGAATCAAGAAAAAGACTAAATATGATTCCACACATTTCAGTTGTAAAATGTGAAGTGAATAATGAAAAACGGTCGCTTTTGTAAATATGTAATTGGGTAGATATCATATTTTGGATTTTATTTACCGTTCGATTAATTTTGCTTTTACGTGGTTTTAGAATTGAAAAACGGAATATACTTTCATACTGGAAAATTTGAAATGTCAAAATTTTATTATTGGTGGCTGCAGTGGTACACTTATAATGAAAAAGGTTAATTGGAAAATTTATTTGAAATTACATGAAATTAATATGAAACAGGAAGACGTTAGATCTTTGAATCTTATCTTGTTTACATAAACCATTTTGACTTAACAGAAAACATTGTGCGCGCAAATGTTTGTATAAAATTTCTTTCCAGTGTCTGTTTTAGTTTATGCTTTTGTCCTTTCAATCTTATCCTGTTTACAAAAAGCATTTTGACTTAACAGAAAATATTGTGCGCATAAATGTTTATATAAAATCTCTTTCCAGGTTCTGTTTTAGTCCCTTCAATTTTTTTTCGAGGTAAAATGTTTACCAGAATAGAAATCTTGACACATAAATAAATACATTTACGTTAGGATTGACTATTGTAATAATAACTGATTAAGTTTAGATGTAATGATGTTTTCCAGCTTTTCAATTAGGAAACATGTTGACGTCATCTTTATTCTAATATCTTGGTCTAGAAAATCCTTCATTATATTTCTAGTTTTCCAGTGACGCATTAACGAAATTGACATTTTTATTTGTAGGCGATTGAATACATGCATAGGATACAAATAACATTTATCTTTCATCCATCATCCTGAGTGCCATATACAAATGAAATTTGCTTAACGTTTTACAAAATGCAACAAAATATTTGTTCATTTATATTCCGTTCCAATAACACATTGGTAAGGGTCACGGGGTTAGTGAAATGGCCAGATTCTATTACTCTCTATCACTATTACGCAACGTCAAAGGTTATGGGTCTATCTTTCTGGTTTGGTTGAAATATTATCAATTGCAAATATGGCGTAGTTATTTTGGGAATATTTCATCTAAGTGACGTTTTAAGCTTATTGCCTTTTCATGCAGTTTTTTGTCTCTTTGTCAAAGCAATACTGTAGTCCATTTGCAAGAAACAGGCAGCTACTTTTGCATGCTATGAAAATGACTCGGAGATGAACAAAACCTTGCATTTAAAAATCTATAATCTTCTCTTTTTCAAATTAAGGGATGTTTATTTAATAAACATAGAAATAAAAAAAAATAAGTGAAAAACGTATGCGAAACTTATTCAACCTTTTAAAACTTTTACTTACCCTAAAAAATAATCTAAGATGATGATACAAAAATACCATAAAGTTTTCTAAACAAGGAGAATTCCTTCCGTTACAAGGCAATTGGGGTTAAAATGAATTTCCGAAATAAAAAGTGAAATAGTATCAAACCTTTACTTCGAAAACTCTGATGGAGCTCTTTTTGAAAAAGCTTTGAAGAAGCTCTTTAAAAAAAAAGCGTTGCTGAAACTCTTCTGTAGAGCATTTATAGAACTATTTATGAAGAAGCTTTTATGGAGCTCTTTATGAAAATGTTTTTAAGGAGGTCTTCATGAAAATGTTTTGTTGGAGCTCATTATAAAAAAAAGCTTTACTGTAGGTCCTCATGAAAAAGCTTTAAAGCTGCTCTTAATGAAAGAGATTTGGTGGATCTCTTTATGAAAAGCTTTGATGGAGATCTTTATGAAAGCTTAGATGGAACTATTACTTCTTTTTATGGCCATCTAAAAAAAATGTCTTTTATGTGGCTTTTCAGGAAAAATCTTTGAAGGAGTTCTTTATGAAAAGCTTTGATGGATCTATATATAAAGCTTTGAAAGATTTTTTGATAAGCTTTGATGGAGCTTTATATGAAAAAGCATTGATGAAGCTCTTTATGAAAAGCTTTGAGAAAGCCACATATGAAGCTTTTTAAAGGAGATTTGAAAAAGTTTTAATGAAGCTCTTCATGAAAATTCTATGAAGGAGCTCTTTATGAAAAAAGCATTGATAAAACTCTATGAAAAGCTTTCATGGAGCTACATATGAAATGTTTTTTAAAGATTTTTGAAAAAGCTTTGAGGTTCTTTTTGAAAACTCTTTGAATGAGCTGATTTTGAAAAATCTTTGATGGAGCAGATTTTGAAAAAGCTTTGAAGAGCTGATTTTCAAAAGTTTTGAAGTAGCTCTTTTTGAAAAAGTTTTGAAGTTTTTTTTGTAAACTCTTTGAATGAGCTGATTTTGAAAAATCTTTGATGGAGCTGATTTTGAAAAAATCTTTGATGGAGCTGATTTTGAAAAAGCTTAGAAGAGCTGATTTTAAACAGTTTTGAAGTAGCTTTTTTTGAAAAAGCTTTGAAGTTCTTTTTGAAAACTCTTTGAATGGGCTGATTTTGAAAAATCTTTGATGGAGCTGATTTTGAAAAAGCTTTGAAGAGCTGATTTTGAAAAGTTTTGAAGTAGCTCTTTTTGAAAAAGCTTTGAAGTTCTTTTTGAAAACTCTTTGAATGGGCTGATTTTGAAAAATCTTTGATGGAGCTGATTTTGAAAAGGCTTTGAAGAGCTGATTTTGAGAAGTTTTGAAGTAGATCTTTTTGAAAAAGCTTTGAAGTTCTTTTTGAAAACTCTTTGAATGGGCTGATTTTGAAAAATCTTTGATGGAGCTGATTTTGAAAAAGCTTTGAAGAGCTGATTTTGAAAAGTTTTGAAGTAGCTCTTTTTGAAAAAGCTTTGAAGTTCTTTTTGAAAACTCTTTGAATGAGCTGATTTTAAAAAATCTTTGATGGAGCTGATTTTGAAAAAGCTTTGAAGAGCTGATTTTGAAAAGTTTTGAAGTAGCTCTTTTAGAAAAAGCTTTGAAGTTCTTTTTGAAAACTCTTTGAATGGGCTGATTTTGAAAAATCTTTGATGGAGCTGATTTTGAAAAAGCTTTGAAGAGCTGATTTTGAAAAGTTTTGAAGTAGATCTTTTTGAAAAAGCTTTGAAGTTCTTTTTGAAAGCTCTTTGAATGGGCTGATTTTGAAAAATCTTTGATGGAGCTGATTTTGAAAAAGCTTTGAAGAGCTGATTTTGAAAAGTTTTGAAGTAGCTCTTTTTGAAAAAGCTTTGAAGTTCTTTTTGTAAACTCTTTGAATGAGCTGATTTTGAAAAATCTTTGATGGAGCTGATTTTGAAAAAGCTTTGAAGAGATGATTTTAAAAAGTTTTGAAGTAGCTCTTTTTGAAAAAGCTTTGAAGTTCTTTTTGAAAACTCTTTGAATGAGCTGATTTTGAAAAATCTTTGATGGAGCTGATTTTGAAAAAGCTTTGAAGAGCTGATTTTGAAAAGTTTTGAAGTAGCTCTTTTTGAAAAAGCTTTGAATTTCTTTTTGAAAACTCTTTGAATGAGCTGATTTTGAAAAATTTTAGATGGAGCGGATTTTGACAATTCTTTATAGGAGCCCTGTTTGAAAAAGCTTTGAAGATGCTCTCTTTGAAAAAGCTTTGAAGGAGCTGATTTTGAAAATGCTTTGAAGAGCTGATTTTGAAAAGTTTTAAAGTAGCTGTTTTTGAAAAATCTTTTAAGGAGCTCTTTTTGAAAAGACTTTGAAGGAGCTGATTTTGAAAAAGCTTTGAAGGAGCTGTTATTGAAAAATGTTTCCTTAATGTATGCCTTTTTGCTGATGATGATATACTGTGTAGCACTAGATAAAATGTAGTAGAAGAGAAACTGGAGGAATGGAGAAGAGAAATGGAAAATGGAGGATTGAAGATAAGCAGGAAAAAGACATAGTATTTGAGATTGAAAAATGGGGAATATGGGGAAGTTAGTTTACAACGAGAGGGATGGAAAAAGAGTTGAAAATTTCAAGTATTTAGGATCAATTGTTGCGGAAGATGGTGATGTGGGGGTAGAAATAAACTACAGAATACAAGCAGGATGGAAGAATTGAAAACAAAAAATGTGTGTGGAGTACTATGCAACAGGAAAATAAGGGCTAAGTTGAAAAGTAAAGTACACGAGACAGTTGAGAGACCGGCAATGATATATGAAGCGGAGACGTGGGCAATAAAGAAGACAGAAGAGAAGAAACTGGATGTGGCAGATATGAGAATGTTGAGATGGATGTGTAGGGTGACAAGAAGAGATAAGATATGGAATAAGGTAATTAGGGGTACACACAGGAGTTAGAGGACTATCAGATAAGATCCAAGAAAGTAGACTGAGGTGGTATAGTCATGTCATGAGAAGAGATGAACATTATATTGGGAAGAGAGTGATGGAAATAGGGGTAGACGGAACGAGAAGGAGAGGGAGACCAAAGCAAAGGTGGATGGACTGTATCTAGGATAACCTTCGATCAAAGGGATTAACCGGTGATGAAGTGTAGGACAGAGGTAGATGGAGAACACTGGCCAGAAACATCGACCCCACATTAAGGTGGGAGAAGAAGAAGAAGAAGAAGAAGAAGAAGAAGAAGAAGAAGACATCTCTCATATATAAAGTAAAAAAAAAAAAAGATACTTTTGTCAGCCTGTTGAACATAAAAACCTTTCATACTATTTTGACCTTTTGAAGTTCTACCTATTCGACTACCCAATAAGGAAGATCACTCCACAAATTGGTCACATCTGGGAATAAAACTTCTAGAATACTATATAGTATTGAGCCTCACGATGGAGAAGGCATTAATATTAGAATTAACTGCATACCTAGTATTACAAACAGGTTGGTACTGTCCGGGAACATCTGAATGTAAAGGATGGTGAGAATTATGAAAGTCCTTAACGAACTAATTGAACAACGGTGCCAGACTCTAATAATTATATCAGAAATAAAGAATTGAATAGACCGTAAATTCCTGTCCAACAAATTAAGATGAGAATGAGCAACTGAAGACCAGACAGGAAAATGATACTAGAAACAAGGTAGAATGAAAAAATTAAAACACTTTTTCAAAATAGATTGATCACCAAAAATCTTACAAGACTCTTAATATGCCAATTTTTTGTGCAATGGAAGAAGAAAGAGACCTAATGTGTTTCACAAAAGTGAATTTACTATCGAGAATCCCACTTAAAATCTTAAAAAAAAGTTGTATAGAGTTAAAGAAACATTATCAATGCTGGAATCCGGATTTTGAGGAGCCACTGTCCATGACCTACTTATAATCATACTTTAAATTCTGTTAGAATTCAGCTTTGTGCCCCATAATTTGCACCATGCACTAATTTTAGCTAGATCTCTATCTACAACAACTCTTTGCGATCTATTACTTAAAAATTCAAAAATGGTGCTAAGAAAAGACCCACCCACTCCCAACTGCCACATATGTGACCTTCTTCAGCACTGCATGAAATCGATTTCAGCATACACTTGGGGTGGTACAACCCAGGTTAAGAAACATTATTTCAAGATATAAATGTATATGTCTATGGATGGACACCAATATGTTTCGTATATCAAGCAGCTTCTCCTAGTAAACCTGCAAAGAGCTGGGCAGGGATATCCAGACCTGTAACACTTTCGCCTGACATGGTATTCCTTCTTGCAACTACATGTATCCAATTGTTGGCAAGATGTTGCTACTACTGACAAAACTGTCCTATATGGAAACCAGGCACCATTAATCTGGGCAAAACTAAAAGGAGTCCTTGTAAGGGATATGAAATCATTTGCTTTTCACTCCCTTGCAAGAAATCAAGTCTCCCCTCATTTACATCTTTTTGTGAACTGTTTCTGTCGTGCATTAGCACCACGAACTCTTCAATGATTTGAGCTTAGTTTGATGAAGGTGGTGTGGCAAGCTGAAAAAAAAAATCCAAGTTTCGCATGCTAACTCATTCCCTTTTCCATGGAAGACAGACACTGTCACACCTTTCAAATGCTTGGAAAAAGTGAAAGGCTGAGGCTTTAGTACCATGACTGCTGTAATTTTATGGATAGGTATCCACCTTATGTCTTTTCCTCTTAAGAATTTAATCCATAGATTGTCCAAACCAGTATTTTTTCAATTCAGATGATGCTTTGAACATGAAATAGTGTCAAAACTACATGTGCTTGCACTTGAAATATATTCATGCTCTTCAGCATATGCAGCATGCAAAAGGACTATAGTATTCATCCTTTCATGAGTGCAGCTTTGTAGGTCAGTAGTGTTCTGTTCAGGAGTTTTTACATTGCTAATCACTCTGTGGGAAACTTCTGTGGCTCCTATTTGTCTTGTGAGTGCTATCATACTGCCTGTCCTATACACATCAAATACACTTGTGTGCTTGTTTTTACTTCTATATATGCTTCTATACCTTAGACAAGACATCGTCTTTTACAAAAGAATCAAATGTAGACCTTTTGGTTGGTGTAAGAGCATTTACTAGAGGTGCACTATCCGTTATGATAACATCAGCGGTGGACTCTTTATTATGAATCTCTGATGTCTGCTGATCTAGTAAATGCAGAAGCTTTGTTGTGACTTGGTACCCCGATGTATCTACCCATTCAGTAACAGTGATGGTGGGGAATTTTGATTCTCATGTTGAAAGAAATCATTTAATTCTGGCATAATGTGGAGAGGTGTGAGAATAGATTACGATCTTCCCTTATGGTTTGCAGTCACTGTTGGCTCTTGGACGCTGTAGCATACATCTTATGACTGAACAATAAAATGTTCTTGAGTACTGTCATATAGAATTTGCTGGGTGCCTGGAGTTTCAATAAAGTTTTTGGAATTGTGTCTGTCCATGGATCTTTATTGACCTCAAGGATTCACTAACATTGCTGTCCATAATTTCACAACTGTCTAGAACAATCAGGTCCACTGAGTCTTCCTCAAAAGAGTTATCCATTTCTTTGATTACTTTTGCTAGATTCTTCACCACTCCAAAAAACCTTTTCTTTGCTGTTTCAGCTTCATTATAATGCTTACCCTCAGATTTTGGATCAGCATCACTTCTAGTCTCAAACTCATCAGTCAGGTGCTTATTTCAGGACCAGCTAGTGTCCACTTTCTGAGAGCATCTGCATCTTCAAATAGGCTAATAGCTCTACCATCTCCTTTCACATGAGCTCGTGAACTTTGTTTATATCCATTGAGGAAAAAGGCCAAGTGGTATTTTGGCTAGGGAAACTTCCCTTTGTGAATTCAACGTATGTTGTTTCTGAGAGCCTACATGTCTCTAAATTAATTGAAAGCCACTGGAATAATGTAGATGGTCTAAAGCAAAGAAGAAAAGAAAGTATTTGCTTATATGAGCACGCTCTACATTTACTCCAAAATTATTCCTTTCTGCAGCTCTTCTCTTCTTGTACAGTGATTCGGAGGTATTTTAAATGCTGGGAAAGCAAAAAAATAGCAAGATATGTTGCACAAGCAGGGGAGGGGGGGGGGTTTGGTTGAGCAGGTAATAAACAACCTGGAACTGACATCGTCAACATAGTTAATCAAAGAGAAGTTTGTGACGTCAGCGGACATTTGGTATATATTCAAAATAAATAATAAATTAAAAATGGAGTAATTACTCAAAAGTGTTACTATTTGTGAAATGTATATTTTATGTTTGGTAAATAATTGGTAATAAATCTTATTAGAGTGTTTTTTTTAAAGAAACTTTTTTGAGGACGACTAGTCTTCCCAGACGACGTTTTGATACACTAACGCCATCTATTGACCACAGCCTAAGGATGCCTGCCAATTTCCCGCCAATGAAAACAGTCATACACTGCAAAAATAGTTTCTCATAAAAAGTATTTTTTTTTTTAAATAAGATATATTGACGATTATTTACTAATGAAAATATACAATTCAGAAATAGTGACACTTTTGAGTAATTGCTCCATTTTTTATTTTGTGTATATTTTCAATATGTATACCAAATGTACGCTGACATCACAAACTTTTCTTTGATTGACTAAGTTGACGATGTCGGTTCCAGGTCGTTTAGTACCTCCTCCACCAACTCCTCCCCCTTCCCCGCTTGTGCAACATATTTTGCTATTTTTTGGTTTCCCAGCATTTAAACAACCTCATAACTACGGTACAAAAAGAAGAGAGCTGCAGGAGTGCATAATTTTGAAGTAAATGGAGAGCCTGCTCTTGTAAACAAATACCAAAAAGAATAAGCTCCTGCAACAAGTCGTGGCACAATTTGAAATTACATTTTTCGTATGTACTGATGAAAACGAAAAACTAGAAGTTCTTGCTGAAGTACAATATTCCTAAAGTAGAATTATGGACAATCTGGCTTTATTGTCTGATTCAGCTTTCTTAACGAAGTTCAGTGTCTTCTTCTGCTTTCTGTATATAGGCCATATAGGCAGCTTTTGCACATCTGACATAAACTCCAAGGTATCACCTTGTGGGCTAGACATGTCTTCTTCATATGTGAAACAGAGATAAACGAATCTACTGGTGTAGGATTAGCTATTTCTGCTTCTGCAATAGAACCAGTCCAACCACGGTATTTCAAGAAATTCCGATGTGGCTTGCTTGGAAATTGGAAATAGTGGCTAATCAAACACTAGAACTGGGGTGTGGTCCTTGGACAGGTCTGAGAAACTTTGGCTGTTTTTGCAATATCTATGGCAGCTCGAATGAGCTACCTCTTGAAAAAGAGGCAACATTGATGACAAATTTATTTCAAAGAGGGCTTGTCACTTTTGAGAAGCATGATGTACTGCCTAAGATATGGATACAGTGTTTTCGCTTCTGTTGGACAGACTGACTTTCTCAAGCTATTCAAACTTAAAGGAAATATGCGTAGAAAGCACAATGTGTTTGTGTCCTGTACTTAAACATGATGAAGGAAGGGAATTCTCATGTTTAAATTGAGCACTGGGTAAATTCAGGAAGAGAAGATTTTTTTTATTACTTAGTCCCACTTTGGATGATTTAAGCCATGTTTCTGTCCTCATCCTATCTATCAGCGTGGGTGGGGAGGCTGAAAAAAAGAAAGAAAAGAAATGGCTGTCCTAGGGAAAGATGTTTGTGCAGTTGTGGAACTTGGATTATGATCCAGATTGTCAATAACACCAGTTGTAAAGGGCCCTTTTATTAGTGAACTGAAACAAACTACTTCTTTCTTCACAACGCTTACTACAACTGCTTCTCCCAACCCTTCAGTCAATTCCAGAACCTTATTATAGCTAATTCTGGTTTCATGTTGATGAATTAATTGATGCTTTCTGGTATTTGCAAAGGGCAGAAGACCAAGGTACTGTATATTGGAAATGGAGGTTTTCTCGACTTGGAATGGAATGCCCGGTAAAAGTTGAAAAAGCAGGACTCTCTTGACAGTTGATCTAGTTTTAGCACAACATTAAAACTAGATCAGAAGATGATGTTCCATATTTGGATGGTGAAATTATATCACCACCATCTTGCAGCTCATTTTCAAATTCCAATAAACTTTGTAGTACGCATTTTCCTCTAGTGTCTGCTGTTAAGTTTCTATCAAGTTCTTTCCAATGTTCGAGCATGTATTTCCCTCAATATCTTGGCTGCTTTGTCTGTGATTAGTACAATATTTTAATCACATGACGGGGTTAGGGCTTCTTCCACTTTCTCCTTAAAGGTAAGACAAATTTCTCTTCCCTTTTTGAGGGCCTCCAGTTATGGAATACAGTCAGGTATCTGTTCTTCAATCCATGTTCAGTGCACCAAGGAAGCATCAATATTTAGCGGTTCCAGTCTTTCTTTGTACAAATCATAAAGTTTTGCCATCTTAAAATAGCAGCACCATCTGTAGTTAACTGCTTATCTCTCACGTACATTTCAAGTTCAACAAAAGCATTGCATATGGCTCTTTGTTGTACTGTGCATAATCATCGTCAATTATGTGGGAATTTAGCCATGCTCGTTTACTGTTGTACACGCCTTTCAGACATGTGTGATATATGTGGCCCTGGGAAACAAGATCTTCAACACTCAGTTTAGCCATAATTTTCTCATCTAGTAGGTTGATGGCACATCGTTGCAGCTTTTCCTGTAAAATCAATATCATGACCAATTGTACATCTTTCATTGGTGTTGGTTTCTTACAAACAAAGCAGATTCCTTCTTTTTCAGTTTTAGTTTTTTCTGCATCTTACTGATGAGCATCATCTTCTTCTTTTGTCTTACACAATGACTTCCTTTTACTTCCTAGTTTTAGCATACTTTGTTATTTTTAAAGATCTGTATACTTCCATCACCTTTATCAAGCCTTTTAGGATGAAATGGTATAAGCATTTCATTTAACTTATAAAATGCAGAAATGTTTGTAGCAAGGGTAACATAGCTTACACCAGATGCATACACTACTCATTCACGTGTACCCTCTTGGCACAAGCAGCAAATCTTCCAGCTAATCATATTATCTTCCTTCAGGAAAGATATAAATTTCTAAGCTTGTGCTGCCGTGGCTTTTGTTTTATAGGCCGAGGGTTTATCCTTTTGCCACTTATACAGCATACTGAATATACTTTTTCAAATATGGGATACAGCTAAGATATGATGTGGCATAATCCTACTCATAGCCTGATCCTTCATACACTACTATTTTATTCCAGTGTTATGTGTACACCTACTTGAAAACTGAAGCCACATCTTCCTCTCAATTCAGGTGCGTCAATATAACTTTGAACTGTAGCTAGTCAAACAGTATATGGGAAAATAATGACAGATTTCTAATATTAGCTAGCACTGAACCCATGCTGTCTTACAGCTATATTGTTAACCACTGCGCCCTGGAAGTGCATTGATGCTACACTATTATAGTGTTACATTGAGCTAATTATAATTTTTTTAAGAGGATGAATATTATTCAAGTAGGGCTTAACAGATTTCTAACCTACAAAGAATAAACTGATCAAGCTGAAGTTATCCTGAATCCATGTATTACCTGACCATTTACCTCATATATGAACTTAAAGTACCAATTTATGGCTTTTTAGCGGACATTTTTTATATAGTGACAGAGATATCTTTTCAGAGGCATACGAAAGTATTCTGTATTTCGAAGGTTTACAAAATTATTCCTCTTTTCGGATACTTTGTGGAATATAAATATGTCCTCACAGGGGGCTAATGCCTTTAGTGCACCTCCCATGGTGCACCGTAGGCATTACTTAAGGGTCTTTTCAGTGTTCCTTCGGACCCTAACTGCACATGGTTAATATCCTTGTACTTCATCTCGGTTCCTTCTTCTTCTCTTCCATTTTGCTGTCCAACTTCTCAAACATTTACTTCATAGTGTAACTGCAGGGTTTTCCCCTGTTGCCCGAGTTCCGGGCTACAGAGACTTCATTCCTAAATACATATGAATGTGTGAACATTTTTGAATGAGAATCAGTTGTATAAAATTATTATAAAATCGTTGTTGTCTTGTGTGGGAGGTTATTCTGTTTTCTCGAAGAAATGAAAAGGAATTTGCTAGAAACCGAAATATTAAATAATATCTCCCTCATATAGAATTATAGACATCTTTACTATTTTTTCATTCTTTCTATATCTATTTGCCCATTATTCATTCTCCTATGTATTGAGACATAAATTCTATACTTGAACGGTTTCAGCATATTAAAAAAAAAAAAAACTTTCTCCTTTTGAATGTTATATTTTTCATTTCAATTAGAAAAATTAATCTAATTGATTTCCTAACAACCATTCAAAAAGGACAAACAAACCAATTCACTCTCCTCCGACACAAGGAAACAAACCTTAAGTCCAGAAACATTTCAATTTAATTGTCTCATTTCGAATCTCAGAAAGTATTATATAATATCGGAAAAACAAGAAGTATTCTTAGGTCCTCGTATACACCAATTCTCTAGTAAGCCCATTTATAAGTTTATCTGATAATCAAGTTATAAAAAGACGAGAATTGGGACATCCTCAAATACGCGGGTTTAGGCCATAAAGATAGCTCCAATAATTTAAGTGGCCAATTACCTTTGGAAATGATATTCGCAGACATAATCCTATTGCAGAGCATTTACAGGAGATTAGGAAAGAACGCTATTTAATGTTATTAGATTAAGTCGCCAAAGTGGCTGTTCGGATGTCAGAGTTTTCATGAATAGACTAGAACATTATATAGATGCACACTTAAGTTCATACATGCACACACGCACACACACAAACACACACACGCAAACGCACGTACGCGCACACGCATATATATATATATATATATATATATATATATATATATATATATATATATATATATATATATATATATATATATATATATATAGTGCTATTTAATGTTATTAGATTAAGTCACAAACGTGGCTGTCGGATGTCGGAGTTTTCATGAATATACCGGAGCATTCTTTAGATACAGACATAAGAACATATATACATACACAAATACACACACATACAAACACATACACACACAAACACACACACACATACACACACACACACACACACACACATATATATATATATATATATATATATATATATATATATATATATATACATACCTATATATATATATATATATATATATATATATATATATATATATATATATATATATATATATATATATGTATGTATGTTTATATATATATATATATATATATATATATATATATATATATATATATATATATATATATATATATATATATATATATATATATATATATATATATATATGTATATATATATGTATATATATATATATCTTTAAATATATATACATATGTATATATATAAATATATATATGTATATATATAAAATATTTGTATATATATATATATATATATATATATATATATATATATATATATATATATATATATATATATATATATATATATATATATATATATATATATATATATATATATATAAATAAATTTCTTCCTCATACTTGGGATCGGACGCTAGCCCCTTCTAATGAAAGGCAAGGTCGAAACCAACCATGTCACGAGACACCATAAACGAAATTGGAACCTGACGCTACCAGCTGTCCGAGGATTTACCTGGCGAGACATCAGTCTCTTACCAGCGAGTTTTACCCAATTTTCCGGTCCACCAAGTGACACAATTGGTAGTAATTCATTCGAATTACCCCTAATAAGTCAATATGGATAAATATCAACACAACATTGTGTTCAAATAGAAATAAATTTCTACCTCATACTTGGGATCGAACGCTAGTCCCTTCTAATGAAAAGCCAAGTCGAAATCAACCATGTCACGAGAGACCATAAAAGAAATTGGAACCTGACTCTACCAGCTGTCCGAGGATTTACCTGGCGAGATATCAGTCTCTTACCAGCGAGTTTTACCCAATTTCCCGGTCCACCAAGTGACACAATTGGTAGTAATTCATTCGAATTACCCCTAATGAGTCAATATGGATAAATATCAAAACAACATCGTGTTCAAATAGAAATAAATTTTTACCTCATACTTGGGATCGAACGCTAACCCCTTCTAATGAAAGGTCAGGTCGAAACCAACCAAGTCACGAGAGACCATAAAAGAAATTGGAACCTGACGCTACCAGCTGTCCGAGGATTTACCTGGCGAGACATCAGTCTCTTACCAGCGAGTTTTACCCAATTTCCCGGCCCACCACGTGACACAATTGGTAATAATTCATTCAAATTACCCCTAATGAGTCAATATGGATAAATACAAACGCAACATAGTGTTCAAATAGAAATAAATTTCTACCTCATTCTTGGGATCGAACGCTAGTCCCTTCTAATGAAAGGCCAGGTCGAAACCAACTATGTCCCAAGAGACCATAAAATTAATTAGAACCTGACGCTACCAGCTGTCCGAGGATTTACCTGGCGAGACATCAGTCTCTTACCAGTGAGTTTTACCCAATTTCCCGGCCACCACGTGACATAATTGGTAGTAATTCATTCAAATTACCCCTAAGGAGTCAATATGGATAAATATCAAAACAACATCGTGTTCAAATAGAAATATATTTCTACCTCATTCTTGGGATCGAACGCTAGCCCCTTCTAATGAAAGGCCAAGTCGAAACCAACCTTGTCACGAGAGACCATAAAAGAAATTTGAACCTGACGCTACCAGCTGTCCCAGGATTTACCTGGCGAGACATCAGTCTCTTACTAGCGAGTTTTACCCAATTTTCCGGCCACCACGTGACACAATTGGTAGTAATTCATTCAAATTATCCCTAATGAGTCAATATGGATAAATATCAACACAACATCGTGTTCACATAGAAATAAATTTCTACCTCATTTTTGGGATCGAATGCTAACCCCTTCCATTGAAAGGTCAGGTCGAAACCAACCATGTCACGAGAGACCATAAAAGAAATTGGAACCTGACGCTACCAGCTGTCCGAGGATTTACCTGGCGAGACATCAGTCTCTTACCAGCAAGTTTTACCCAATTTCCCGGCCCACCATGTGACACAATTGGTATTTATTCATTCAAATTACCCCTAATGAGTCAATATGGATATATACAAACGCAACATCGTGTTCAAATAGAAAAAAATTTCTACCTCATTCTTGGGATCGAACGCTAGCCCCTTCTAATGAAAGGCCAGGTCGAAACCAACTATGTCCCGAGAGACCATAAAATTAATTAGAACCTGACGCTACCAGCTGTCCGGGGATTTACCCGGCGAGACATCAGTCTCTTAATAGCGAGTTTTACCCAATTTCCCGGCCACCACGTGACATAATTGGTAGTAATTCATTCAAATTACCCCTATGGAGTCAGTATGGATAAATATCAAAACAACATCGTGTTCAAATAGAAATATATTTCTACCTCATTCTTGGGATCGAACGCTAGCCCCTTCTAATGAAAGGCCAGGTCGAAACCAACCTTGTCACGAGAGACCATAAAAGCAATTGGAACCTGACACTTCCAGCTGTCCGAGGATTTACCTGGCGAGACATCAGTCTCTTACCAGCGAGTTTTACCCAATTTCCAGGCCCACTACGTGACACAATTGGTAGTAATTCATTCAATTTACCCTTAATGAGTCAATATGGATAAATATCAACACAACATCATGTTCAAATAGAAATAAATTTCTACCTCCTACTTGGGATAGAACGCTAGCCCCTTCTAATGAAAGGCCAGGTCGAAACCAACAATGTCACGAGAGACCATAAAAAAAATTGGAACCTGTCCGAGGATTTACCTGGCGAGACATCCTCGGACAGCTGTTAGCGTCAGGTTCCAATTTTTTTTATGGTCTCTCGTGACAAGGTTGGTTTCGACCTGGCCTTTCATTAGAAGGGGCTAGCGTTCTATCCCAAGTATGAGGTAGAAATTTATTTCTATTTGAACACGATGTTGTGTTGATATTTATCCATATTGAATCATTAGGAGTAATTTGAATGAATTACTACCAATTGTGTCATGTGGTGGGCCGAGAAATTGGGTAAAACTCACTGGTAAGAGACTGATGTCTCGCCAGGTAAATCCTCGGACAGCTGGTAGCGTCAGGTTCCAATTTCTTTTATGGTGTCTCGTGACATGGTTGGTTTCAACCTGGTCTTTCATTAGAAGGGGCTAGCGTTCGATCCCAAGAATGAGGTAGAAATTTATTTCTATTTGAACACGATGTTGTGTTGATATTTATCCATATTGACTCATTAGGGGTAATTTGAATGAATTACTACCAATTGTGTCACGTGGTGGGCCGGGAAATTGGGTAAAACTCGCTGGTAAGAGACTGATGTCTCGCCAGGTAAATCCTCGGACAGCTGGTAGCGTCAGGTTCAAATTTCTTTTATGGTCTCTCATGACATGGTTGGTTTCGACCTGGCCTTTCATTAGAAGGGGCTAGCGTTCGATCCCAAGTATGAGGTAGAAATTTATTTCTATTTGAACACGATATTGTGTCGATATTTATCCATATTAACTCATTAGTGGTAATTTGAATGAATTACTACCAATTGTGTCACGTGGTGGGCCGGGAAATTGGGTAAAACTCGCTGGTAAGAGACTGATGTCTCGCCAGGTAAATCCTCGGACAGCTGGTAGCGTCAGGTTTCAATTTCTTTTATGGTCTCTCGTGACATGGATGGTTTCGACATTGCCTTTCATTAGAAGGGGCTAGCGTCCGATCCCAAGTATGAGGTAGAAATTTATTTCTATTTGAACACGATGTTGTGTTGATATTTATCCATATTGACTCATTAGGGGTAATTTGAATGAATTACTTCCAATTGTGTCACGTGGTGGGACGGGAAATTGGGTAAAACTCGCTGTTAAGACACTGATGTCTCGCCAGGTAAATCCTCGGACAGCTGGTAGCGTCAGGTTCCAATTTCTTTTATGGTCTTCCGTGACAAGGTTGGTTTCGACATTGCCTTTTATTAGATGGGGCTAGCGTTCGATCCCAAGTATGAGGTGGAAATTTGTTTCTAATTAAACACGATGTTGTGTTGATATATATGTATATATATATATATATATATATATATATATATATATATATATATATATATATATATATATATATATATATATATATATATATATATATATATATATATATATATATATATATTATTTATTCATATACACAGTATATAAATATGTCTATATGTACATATATATATATATATATATATATATATATATATATATATATATATATATATATATATATATATATATATATATATATATATATATATATATATATATATATATATATATATATATATATATATATATATATATATATATATATATATATATATATATATATATATATATATATATATATATATATATATATATATATATATATATATATATATATATATATATATATATATATATATATATATATATATATATATATATATATATATATATATATATATATATATATATATATATATATATTTTTTTTTTTTTTTTTTTTTTTGGGGCTCAAGCCATGTCGTCCTGATGGAAGTTCCTATAGGGTAGCTTCCTAGGGTATATTACAACTACAGCGATATTCCCAGAGAATTTACCTTAAGGTACCAGAATTCTAACTCCTGGAGCGAGTATCCCTCGTGAAAGGGATATCGCGACATATCAGAGGACGTATTCTTGACACGCCACATGGAAATCTGCATCCTGGACAGAGATTTCGTCTCGTAGGAGGGATTGGCAAGAAACGAATTCGGGAAAGAAAAAGGGGAGCCGCTCCCAAGGCTTCCCTATCCTCCGATTCGTATGCGTGCCTGGCGCCAATCCTGGCGCCATCTGTATTGCTTTTTGCGTAGCTTAACAACTCGGTGTTTTTTCCTGTGTTTCTCGCAAATCTTGGATTTATTCTACTTTTCATGGCTTCTCCTTCTTCGTCGGCCTCTGATAAGTTGAGTATAATGTCTTTTATGTATAAATGTAGGCTCTTGGTAAATTTTGAGTGATTAATAGGATTAATCTTCGATACAAGAGCCGTAGCCTACCAGAGGCGTCCTGGACGCTGTCGCTCGCTAGGTATAAGTTTATTTAGTCAGAGCGACATTCCTGGTTGTTTTGCTTTAATAAATTTTAGCTATTTAGCATTACATAGGATTTCCTTTCGTGCTTAGTATTATTTCGGCGAAGTATTCGCCATTCTGGCCTACGCTAGGCCATGTAGCCTAGTCGTTTGGTCCTAGTACTTCATGCATGATTTTGGTTTTTCCGAGTGTAATAAAAATTTTATTGAAGCTTTAGGCTATGTTTTATACATTTAAGACTGTGTGGAATATTTCCAAGATAGTATACGAGTGAGTTTCGGTGATTTAGGTAATCGATTCTCTTGGTGCCTAGGCTAAGTTGCTTATGGACCCTTAGTATACTTTATCATACTCCCCGGTTGCTTTCTTTTCTTCGGAGAAGGTATGCAATCCCTTTCCCTCTGTTTAAGCCTTGGGCTTATCCCTAATTGGTTTTTTCCGAATTTATTTTCGATAAAACTATACTGGGGTGTTATTGTACCTTCCTATTCCTGTAGTATGGTTCAAAGAGGGACAGAACAACAGAGTTTTTTAGTCTGAGTCTGTGTTTGTCAGGCTTGGGGCAGAGTCTCCCTCGCTGGCCTGACACAGACAAAGGGGGCTTAGCCTCCTTAGGTCACTACCGAAGGTTTCTGTGGATATTATTCCTTCTTTTGTGATCTACCAGACTAGTACTTGTTGCTGTTCTCGGGGGAGGATAAGTTTCTTTCCCTGGGAGTAGCAACACCTTCCTTGCTTTGGTGCTCTGGGAGCTGGCAAGTATTGCTGGCCTTCCCCCTTAGATCTCCCTTAGGCTAAGATAAGTTTCTTGGCTGCGGGTGATCCGTCACTAAAGCAAGGTCGGAAGGACCCTCTTGTCCCTTCCCCCTCTATCTCCGTAATGGCCTAGCCATTACAGTACTGTAAGTCGTTCTACATCTGGACCTAGTATAGGTTAGGATGTGGAATTGACTCAGCCCCTTGCCGGCCGGCAGAGCTGCCGGCCGGCAAGGGTCTTTTATTTTTGAGTGCTGCCCGGACCTCCCTTGGTCCCTCTTCCATGCCTGCCTGTAGAGCCAGACGGCTTTGGTCAGGAAGCCTGAATTAGATTCTCCCCTTCCTTATATGCACTCTTTCGGATTGCCGGGCTTGGAGGTAGTGTACACTCTTATCCCGGCATCCATTCTATTTTTCTTCTAGTGCTGTACCCGACCCGGCTGCCGGCCTATGAGGCCGGCAGCCGGGCAGGTGTAGTCCTCTGGTTCTTTTGCTGCCGGCTGGCATCGGTCTTGTACCTTTGCCGGCCGGCTTATGTCAGCCCTTGTCTGCCGGTCACCAAGAGTGTGGCCGGCAGCTGGGTACTACCTTGTGTAGTTGCCGGCCGGCAGCCATTGCCGGCCCCCATTGGATGTTGCTGGCCGGCATATGCATTTGAACCAGAGTGCTGCCGCCTTATAGCTGTTAAGTAGTATACTTTAAAGCTAGTTATGGTGTGTGCCGGCCGGCAAGTGCCGGCCGGCACGTATCTCCCTATACTGTACTAGTATTCTTCAGTATAACATATACAGTAAGAAGAAAGCTATGGTAAGGGTGTTGGTACAGCACTGTGTGTTCTAACACTTTTGTGTTTTCTTGCACAGTCCTTTGCTGTTACCCTACAGATAGGAAAGTGAGTTCTTTCCTGTCTATTATCCAGGTTTTTAAAATCATTGCTTAGGTGTGAGCTCCACCTGTTTCCTCTGGAAACTTTGCATTGGTTACTCTAGAAGAGATTAACCATTTGATTTTATTATCTGGAAGGCTGCAGCAATGGGTTGTGAGGGAAACACAAGTGTGTGTCTTTCCTTTCTGAATTGTTATGCTATACTATGCATATCCAGTGATACATAGTTCACTTGATACTCATGGAAATTTCTTCTCTTTACAGAAGGACACTCCGAAGTGCGGAAGTGCTTTCTGCAACGTCCGCAGCAAGAACCTCTGCGGACATGAGTTTTGTAGGAGACACGCAGCATACGCTGTCTCCAAGGATGATCTCCGGTATTGGGACCCTCAGGTATGTACTGTGTGCACTAACCTGATTACTGAGACTTTTGATTCCCCTAGGACAGAGGAATCAAGGGATCTAGCTAGGAAGAAGCTTTGTACCTGGGTAAGGGGCTTCCAAAAGAACACTTCTGGCCCTTATCTTCCAAGTGAGAAGATGAGGGCGTATCTTTTCCCTAAGGCATCAGCTGATGCAGTGATTCCCCAGCCTCAAGAGGAGATCCCCTAAGTTCAGATCCAGGTGGATGCTGAAGTCGCGGTCGCGATGCAAGAAATCCAGTTAGATGACAGGATGTCTGATGTGGACGAGTGTCTGGAGGAAGACCTCCTGGCAGAAGCCCAGGATGAAGTTCAAGCCCCAGACGTTGTAGAGGTAGACGTCGACGAGATGTCGTCAACTCCGGTTCAGATTGAGGAGCCTATTCCCTCTACATCGGCCGGTCTCCCAGTAGAGCTGGGACAGGCCCTCTCTTCTATTGTTGGAATGATCCAACAAATGCAGAAGGAGAATCAGGAGAAGGCGGCTGCAATGGAACTGCGAATGCAGTGCCTTGCAGAATCACATTGTGCCCCAGAAAAAGCTCAATGTGAAAGACCTTCCCTTGTGCTCAGATGCTAACCCATGGAGGTATGCTGAGCACATGCCGATGACGACTGGAAAGATCGTCATCTCGGATAAGCTGGGCTCAGTTCCCCTGGAGGAGGTGGAATTCTGGCCCAGCAAGGCATCATATCCGGACTGTTATGTCCGGCTGAGGAAGGAACCAGCTTCAAAGGAGGAGACAGAGCCGAAGGAGGTCATAGTGATGGACCATGCTAAGGCTCAAGCTCTACTTTCATCCTCGATGAAAGAGAGGGGCTTCTCTAACTCAAAGTTAGCCGCATTGAATAGGAAGCTCCCTTCCTTTGTGTCCTCGCCTACTAGAGCCTTCCCCTTTTTACAGAAAAGGTTTTCTGGCTGTACTAAAAGCAGTCGAGGCCGGCAAGCCTTGCCCCTCCCTAGAGGAGTGTAAACCCTTGTCGCTGGCCCTGCCTATGGACCACAAAGACTGGAAGGACGTCCATCTTACGTTCTCAGTTGGAAAGTTGGAGGCTGATATTGCCGGACGTCAGTTCGGCGAGGACCTCCCTAAGCTGTCTGACTTTCTTTTGCGAAGAGAGTTCGATACAAAAGAAATACTGACTGCCTCAATGTCTCTTCAGACTACTCTCGAGACGATGGCAAGTGACCCCAAGGTCCATGAAATGTTCATGGTAGTGGCCAAGACTCATCTGGCCACAGTGACGAAGGACCTTCATGGCTTCGTCAAGGCAAGGAGAGCTTGTAGGGAGTTCGTGTTTACCTCGGCTACGGTGAGGCACGAGCCAAGGAAACTAATCTCCTCCAACATTTGGGGAAAAGACCTTTTCCCTACCGACTTGGTCAAAGAAGTTGTTGATAAGGCCGCCTTGGAGAATAGAAACCTTCTCCAGAAGTGGGGCCTGGCTATCAAAAGAAAGTCTTCCCCGGATGAGGGTCCTCAACCAAAGAGGAAGACTATGAGGACTAGGCTACCGTCTCGGCCAGCCAAGCCTGTTAGACAGCAACAGCAACTGCAATTGCCATTGCCCCCAGTGCCCCAGATCGTGGCACAAACCCCGACCACTTTTCAGTGGGTACCCCAGGCCGTGTCGACACAGTCCACGGCATTCACCCCAGCGTTCGAAGGGCAGTCTACTTCCTTTCGAGCAAAGCCTAGAGGAGCAGCCAGAGGCTCGTCTAGACGCCCCTCAAGGGGAAGGGGATTCATGGGTGGTCGTGATCAGGAAGGCAAGACCTCAGGACGGCAGTCCAAGTGAGGTGATACCGGTAGGAGGGAGACTTCTGAAATTTCGGGATCGGTGGACCTTCGATCCCTGGGCCCGCAGCCTACTCAAGAATGGACTGGGCGGGAGCTGGTACAGCACTCCACCCCCGTGCCTTCGGTTTTTCCAACACTCCACCCCCGTTATGGAGGAGTACGTTCAAGAACTGTTGGAGAAAAAAGGTGATCCGAAGGGTGAAGCCCATCAATTTCTAAGGGAGGCTGTTTTGTGTTCCCAAGAAAGACTCGGAAAAGTTCAGAGTCATTCTGGACTTGTCGCCACTCAACAAGTTCAAAGTGAATTGCAAATTCAAAATGCTAACACTGCAACACATAAGGACCTTACTGCCCAAGAGGGCATATTCCGTCTCTATAAACTTGTCAGACGCCTATTGGCACATTCCAATTAGCCATCGACTCTCCCCCTACCTAGGGTTCAGGCTACAACGAAGACTATACGCCTTCGGAGCCATGCCATTCGGGCTAAACATAGCCCCAAGGATTTTTACGAAGCTTGCGAGCGTAGCTCTCCAACAATTACGCCTAAAGGGAATTCAGGTAGTAGCCTACCTGGACGACTGGTTGGTGTGGGCAGCATCCGAGACAGAATGCTTGCAAGCTTCCAGTCAAGTGATCCAGTTCCTAGAGTACCTAGGCTTCAAGATCAACAGAAAAAGTCTCGACTTTCTCCATCTCAAAAGTTCCAGTGGCTGGGAATCCACTGGGACCTTTTGTCACACCGTTTCTCCATCCCGGCGAAGAAAAGGAAGGAGATAGCGGGTTCTGTCAAGAGACTTCTAGATTCCGAAAGGATATCAAGACGCGAGCAGGAGAGGGTACTGCGCTCTCTCCAGTTTGCTTCGGTGACAGACCCAGTGCTAAGAGCACAGCTAAAGGATGCAATCGGAGTTTGGAGAAGTTATGCATCAAACGCGCGAAGAGATCTGAGAAGACCAGCCGCTTCGGCTAAGTACTCTTCTCAGGCCTTGGTCCCAAGCCAGACATCTAAAGAAGTCGGTTCTTCTTCAGCCACCTCCCCCGTCGGTGACGATTCACTCAGACGCCTCGAAGGAGGGATGGGGAGGTCACTCTCATCGGAAAAAAGTCCAGGGGACTTGGTCCAAGCTATTCAAGACCTTTCACATAAAACTTTCTAGAAGCTAGGGCAGTGCTCCTTACCTTAAAGAAAGTCTCCCCGCATCACTCGATCCACATAAGGTTGGTGATAGACAGCGAGGTAGTTGTGAGATACTTGAATCGACAAGGATCGAGGTCACCACCTCTCAACCAGGTGATGTTGGCCATCTTCCGATTGGCGGAAAAGAAGAAGTGGTACCTGTCGGCAGTTCACCTTCAAGGAGTCCGCAATGTGACAGCGGACGGTCTATCCAGGTTCACACCGATAAAGTCGGAATGGTCCTTAGACGCAGGATCATTCTCCTTCATTCTGAATCAGTCCCAGAACTGCAGATAGACCTCTTTGCGACGAAAGACAACAAGAAGTTGCCCCTGTACGTGCCCCGTACGAGGACCCCTTAGCGGAAGCAGTGGACGCGATGTCCCTCGACTGGAACAGATGGTCCAAGATTTATCTGTTCCCTCCTCACAACCTTCTGTTGAGGGTCCTCAACAAACTGAGATCCTTCAAGGGGTAGCGGCAATAGTGGCCCACAAGTGGCCGAACAGCGTGTGGTTCCTCCTGGCATTGGAACTGTAGCTGAAGTTTGTACCGCTACCAGATCCAGTTCTGACCCAGCGAGTCCAGAAGTCAACTGTCTGCGCTTCATTACAGAAAACCCGGACCCTGCAGCTCATGATTTTCTCTCCCTAGCGGGGAGAAAGTGTTTCAGGATTTCGAAAGCCAGCATAGACTTCCTTGAGGAATATAAGTGCAAATCTACTAGAAGGCAATATGAGACCTCTTGGAGAAAATGGGTGGCCTTTTGTCAAGGCGAAGAATCCGCAGGAGATCTTGACAGACTTCTGCTTATCTTTCTTCTCCACCTCCATGGTCAAGGATTGGCAGCTAACACGATTTCAGCGTGTAAGTCTGCTTTGAAAAGACCCATTCTATATGCCTTCCAGGTCGACCTAGGTAACGAGATCTTTAATAAAGTCCCGAAAGCCTGTGCTAGGCTCAGACCTTCAGCCCCTCCAAAGCCCATTTCATGGTCTTTAGACAAGTTCTTCATTTCGCTTCTCTGTTGAGCAATGAAGAGTGTGCGTTAAACGATTTTACATAAAAAGTTATTTTCCTATTTTGCACTCGCGTCCGGGGCCAGGGTTAGTGAGATTGTAGCCTCTCGAGAGAGGCAGGTCGTGTTCAGTTCCTGGATGGGGGAGAACTGAACCTGTTTCCGGATCCTACGTTTCTCGCCAAGAATGAGTTACCCACCAACAGGTGGGGTCCCTGGAGAATCTGCCCTCTGAAAGAAGATGCATCTCTATGTCCAGTAGAATGCCTAAAGGTCTATCTTCATAGAACTTCAGACTTCAAGGGTGGTCAACTATTCAGGGGAGAAACATCAGGCTCAAATTTATCTCTGAATCAACTCAGAGCGAAAATCACATATTTTATTCGCAGAGCGGATCCTGACAATACACCCGCAGGTCACGATCCGAAGAAAGTTGCCTCATCCTTAAATTTCTTTAATTGTATGGATTTTGAACATCTCCGTTCATACACTGGCTGGAAGTCTTCCAGAGTGTTCTTTCGCCACTATGCGAAGCAAGTAGAGGAACTAAAGAGATCTGTGGTAGCATTGGGTTGCGGTGTTAACCCTACTGTTTAACTCTGCGAGGAACAGTGGTCTTAATTGGGACGATTAATTCCAGGGTGAGTGTGTAGTTACATACTATACTACAAACTAAGTGAGGGCACTGTGTTGCCCATGTAGACTGTTCCATTTCCGAAGGTGAACCTAGCATAAGTGCAGACATGCGTGCCGAGCGTTTCTAACGCTAATGTCATTGATTTGTAATACAGGCTTTTATGACTTTGATACCTCGGTATCTTAAAAGTGGCATTTAATGTTTTTTCTTTCAGACAAACAAGCTCTGTTTACTATCATACTTATGCTTAAAGTTTTGGGTTATCCTCTTCTTATGTATATATATATATATATAATTGTGGTTAACCTGTCTATTTATTGCCTGTCAATAAACTGGTTCTTGAGAACCTTGCGTCTCCTTCACCTGTGTCAATTTATTGGTATAATTGAGCATTCATTCTATGTACCTTATCTGGGATAATTCTAATAGAATTGTTCCTTTATGCAAGCTATGTTGCATTGGTTTTCCTCCTATGCGGATATAAAACCTTTGTCCAATACAAGTATTGTGCGGAGAACTGGTCGATATTTCATATTGACGCAGTGGTTCTTTACAAACTATGCTTTACTTAATATAGTGCGAGACCACTATATTAGCTTGCCTGGTATTCATACATAGGTATATGTACTCTTCGAGACTTTTCCAGAGTCTAGTAGGACTCTTCCCTGTAGGGGGCAGGAAGCTCTAACATAGTTTATAGTTAGTTGAAAAGATGTATAACGGTAACATCTTAGGTCTCTAGGTCTAGTCGACCGGGAAAAATTACATCCGGGGAGTACGGCACGTTCTGAGAATCCACAGATACAGTAATGCTCTGGTACACTTCCATCAGGACGACATGGCTTGAGCCCAAAAAACGGATTTTGAGCGAAGCGAAAAATCTATTTTTGGGTGAGATGGCCATGTCGTCCTGATGGACCCGCCCTTGCCTTTCTAAGAAAGGGCTGTAGGACCCCTCCCTACATACAGTATCTGTAGCACCTCGTGTACGCTACAAGGAATACAAATGGCGCCAGGATTGGCGACAGGCACGCATACGAATCGGAGGATAGGGAAGCCTTGGGAGCGGCTCCCCTTTTTCTTTAACCAATTCGTTTCTTGCCAATCCCTCCTACGAGACGAAATCTCTGTCCAGGATGCAGATTGCCATGTGGCGTGTCAAGAATACGTCCTCTGATATGTCGCGATATCCCTTTCACGAGGGATATTCGCTCCAGGAGTTAGAATTCTGGTACCTTAAGGTAAATTCTCTGGGAATATCGCCGTAGTTGTAATATACCCTAGGAAGCTACCCTATAGGAACTTCCATCAGGACGACATGGCCATCTCACCCAAAAATAGATTTTTCGCTTCGCTCAAAATCCGTTATATATATATATGTATATATACATATATATATATATATATATATAACGGATTTTGAGCGAAGCGAAAAATCTATTTTTGGGTAAGATAGCCATGTCGTCCTGATGGAAGTTCCTTAAAGGCAGCTTCCTAGGGTATATTACAACTACGGCGATATTCCCAGAGAATTTACCTTCAGGTACCCAGAATTCTAACTCCTGGAGCGAGTATCCCTAAAAAAGACCTTAGGGATATCGTAAATATCAGTGGACGTATTCTTGACACGCCTCATAGCAATCTATACCCCGAATAGAGTTAACACTTCGTAGGGGTAAAATGGCAAGAAAACGAAAACGATAAGAAAGGGGGGAGCCGTTCATAAGGCATCCCTCCTCCCCGTTTCGAAAGCGTGCCCTGCGCCGCTCACGGCGCCATCTGTATTCCTTGTAGCGATACACGAGGTGCTACAGATACTGTATGTAGGGAGGGGTCCTACTATCCTTTTCACTCTTATTTATTTTGAAAAGGAGCAGGGCGGGTCCATCAGGACGACATGGCTATCTTACCCAAAAATAGATTTTTCGCTTCGCTCAAAATCCGTTTTTTGGGCTCAAGCCATGTCGTCCTGATGGAAGTATACCAGAGCATTACTGTATCTGTGGATTCTCAATACGTGCCGTACTCCTCAAGAATGTTTCTTAGTCAACTCGACTGACAGACCTAAGATGTTACCGTTATACATCTTTTCACTAATCATAAGCCATGAAAGTGCTTCCTGCCCCCTACAGGGAGGAGTCCTACTAGACTCTAGAAACGAACGAAGAGTACATATACCTATGTATGAATCACTCGCCAGCCAGTACCATATAGTGGTCTCACTCTATATGAAGCGAAGTCTTACGGGACTACAGTATCCAAAAGAAAAAGTCCCGACCAGCACCCTGGTCGAAGTAAAATTAGACAAAAGGTTATATCTGCGTAGGATTAAACTTGCTGCTACCACCATCCTCAGAAAGGGGTGGAGTCCTTATTGCTAAGGAAAGTATAAACCAGTATAATCCAGGCTTTGCATTAAGGAATAGGCTATTATAGATATCCCCGATTAATATACATAGGCTAAATGCTCAAAAAACAATATGAAATCAAAAATATAGGTGAAGGAGACGCAAGGTTCCCGAGAACAAGTTTATTGAGAAACAATAAATAGACATGGTCACCATAAATATGTACATATGCTAGGTGGATGACCAACAATTTTCACAAGTACTGTAGTGCATGGATGAATGATTATCTGAAAGAAAACATATGTGTCACTTACACATACCCCGGTATCAAACTTAACGTCCATGTTACTACTTCGCTGACAATAGCGTTGGCAAACGCTTGGCACACCTGTCTGTACTTGTGTTACCATCACCATCACGTTGCAACAGTCACTGTGGGCTCTGAGAGCCTACACTACCAGTTATATCAACATATATAACTAACTATTCACCCAAGAATCCAAGTCCCAAATGATTCCGCTGTTCCTCGCAGAGTTAAACAGCAGGGTTAACGACGCAACCAACTGCTACCACAGACCTCTTTAGCTGCTCCACTTGCTTAGCATAGTGGCGAAAGAATACCCTGGAAGACTTCCAGCCAGTGTATGAACGAAGGTGTTCAAAATCCATAAAGTTAAAGAAGTTTAAAGATGAAGCAACTTTCCTCGGATCATGACCTGCGGGTGAACTGTCAGGATCCGCTCTGCGAATAAAATATGTAATTTTCGCCCTAAGTTGATTTAAAGATAAATTCGAGCCCGATGTTTCTCCTCTGAATAGTTGGCCCCCATGGAAGTCTGAAGTTCTACGAAGATAGACCTTAAGGCATTCTACGGGACATAGAGATGCATCTTCTTTCAGAGGGCAGATTCTCCAGGGACCCCACCTGTTGGTGGGCAACTCGTTCTTAGCGAGAAACGTAGGGTCCGGAAACAGGTTCAGTTCTCCCCCATCCAGGAACTGAACTCGGCCCTCCTCTCTCGAGAGGGCCACAATCTCACTAACTCTGGCCCCAGAAGCAAGGGCAAAAAGGAAGATCACTTTTTGAGTCAGGTCCTTCAACGCACATTCCTCATTATCTAGTAATGAGGCAAAATGAAGGACTTTGTCTAATGACCATGAAATAGGCTTTGGAGGAGCTGATGGTCTAAGCCTAGCACAGGCCTTTGGGATCTTATTAAACATTTCGTTAGCGAGGTCTACCTGGAAGGCATATAGAATGGGTCTTGTTAGAGCTGACTTACATGTAGAAATTGTGTTCGCCGCCAGCCCCTGTCCGTGGAGGTGAATGAAGAAGGATAGGCAGAACTCCGTAGAGATCTCGTGCGGGTTCTTATCTTTGACAAAGGCTACCCATTTCTTCCATGCAGATTCGTACTGCCTCCTAGTAGACTTACACTTGTATTCTTCCAGGAAGTCGATACTATCTTTCGAGATTCCGAACCGTTTCTTCACCGCTAGGGAGAGAAAATCATGAGCTGCAGGGTTCGGGTTTTCTGTAATGAAGCGAAGACAGTCGACTTCTGGACTTGCTGGGACAGAACTGGGTCCGGGAGTGGTAGAAACCTCAGTCGTAGTTCCAGAGCCAGAGGGAACCATACACTGTTCGGCCACTTGTGGGCCACTATTGCTGCTACTCCCTTGAAGGATCTCAGTTTGTTGAGGACCCTCAACATCAGATTGTGAGGGGGAAACAGGTAGATCCTGGACCATCTGTTCCAATCGAGGGACATCGCATCTATTGCTTCTGCCGAGGGGTCCACATATGGGGACACATATTTCGGCAGCTTCTTGTTGTCCTTCGTCGCGAAGAGGTCTATCTGCAGTTCTGGGACTTGTCTCAAGATGAAAGAGAATGATCCTGCGTCTAGGGACCATTCTGTCTCTATCGGTGTTACCCTGGATAGAGCGTCCGCGGTCACATTCCGGACTCCTTGAAGGTGAACTGCTGACAGGTGCCACTTCTTCTTCTCCGCCAGTCGGAATATGGCTAACATTACCTGGTTGAGAGGTGGGGATCTCGATCCCCGCCGATTCAGACATTTCACAACCACCTCGCTGTCCAGTACCAACCTTACGTGGATCGAGTGACGTGGGGATACTTTCTTCAGGGTAAGAAGTACTGCCATAGCTTCTAGAAAGTTTATGTGAAAGGTCCCAAATAGCTTGGACCAGATTCCTTGCACTTTTTTCCGATGGGAGTGACCCCCCCACCCTACCTTTGAGGCGTCTGTGTGGATTGTCACTGACGGGGGGGGGGGGTGGCTGAAGAGGTAGAGACCTCTTTAGACGACTGGCTTGAGACCACGGTCTGAGAAGAGAACGTAGTCGAAGTGGGACCGGTCTCTTCAAGTCCCTTCGCTCTTTCGATGCAAAGGTTCTCCATACTCCCGCTGCATCTTTTAGCTGTGCTCTTAGCACTGGGTCTGTTACTGATGCAAACTGAAGAGAGCCCAAAACCCTCTCTTGTTCGCGTCTTGATATCCTCTCGGAACCTAGAAGTCTCCTGACAGACCCTGCTATTTCCTTCCTCTTTGACATCGGGATGGAAAGACGGTGTGACACTAAATCCCAGTGAATTCCCAACCACTGGAACCTCTGAGCTGGAGAAAGACGAGACTTCTTTCTGTTGATCATGAAGCCTAGATATTCCAGGAACTGAATCACTTGTAGGGAAGCTTGCAAGCATTCTGCTCTGGATGCTGCCCACACCAACCAATCGTCCAGGTAGGCTACTACCTGGAACCCTTTTAGGCGTAACTGTTTGAGAGCTGCGCTCGCAAGCTTCGTAAAGATCCTTGGGGCTATGTTTAGTCCGAAGGGCATCGCCCTGAAAGCGTAAAGTTTTTGTTGTAGCTTGAATCCTAGGTAGGGGGAGAGACGACGACTTATTGGAACGTGCCAATATGCGTCTGACAAGTCGATGGAGACGGTATATGCCCTCTTGGGCAGTAAGGCCCTTATGTGTTGTAACGTTAACATCTTGAACTTGTGGTTCACTATGAACTTGTTGAGTGGTGACAAGTCCAGAATGACTCTGAGTTTCCCCGAGTCTTTCTTGGGAACACAAAACAGCCTCCCTTGGAACTTGATGGACTTTACCCTCCTGATCACCTTTTTCTCCAACAGATCTTGGGTGTACTCCTTCAAAACGGGGGTGGAGTGTTGGAAAAATTGAGGGCACTGGGGCGGAGTACTGTACCAACTCCAACCCAGTCCATTTTTGAGAAGGCTGTGGGCCCAGGGATCGAAGGTCCAGCGATCCCGGAAATACTGAAGTCTCCCACCTACCGGCGACACTTCACTTTGACTGTCCTGCAGTCTTGCCTCCCTGGCCGCGACCACCTCTGAATCCTCGTCCCCTAGAGGGGCGTCTTGATGACCCTCTAGCTGCTCCTCTGGGCCTTGCACGAAACGTGGTCGACTGTCCCTCGAACACGGGATTGAATGCCGGGGAAGCTGATGACATGGCTTGGGGAACCCATTGGAAGGTGGTCGGGGTCTGGGCTACCAGTTGTGGAACCGGAGGCAAAGCTGGCTGTTGCTGCTGTTGTCTTTGCTGTTTGAAGGACTTGGCTGGACGGGAGGAAAACCTTGACTTCTTCGCCTTTCCTTTCGGCTGAGGGCCCTCATCCGGAGAAGACTTCCTCTTAAGGGACAGGCCCCACTTCAGGAGAAGATTGCGGTTCTCAGTGGCTGCCTTGTCCACGATCTCTTTGACCACGTCCTTGGGAAAGAGATCTTTACCCCAGATGTTGGATGAAATTAGCCTCTTGGGTTCGTGCCTCACTGTGGCCGAGGCGAACACAAACTCCCTACAGGCCCTCCTTGCTTTAACAAAGCAATAGAGGTCCTTGGTTACTGTGGCCAGATGGATTTTGGCCATAACCATGAACATCTCTGGCATCTTGGGGTCGCTAGCCATCGTCTCCATGTTGGTCTGGAGAGACATCGAGGCTGCCAGGCGCTCCTTTGTGTCCAATTCCCTCCGTAGAAGGAATTCCGACAACTTGGGAAGGTTTTCGCCGAACTGCTGTCCTGCAATGTCGGCGTCCAACTTCCCAACCGAGAAAGTAAGGTGCACCTCCTTCCAGTCCTTATTATCCATTGGCAATGCCAGCGATAGAGGTTTACATTCCTCCAAAGACGGGCACGGCTTGCCAGCTTCAACCGCCTTGATGACGGCCGCAAACCCCTTTTGCATAAAGGGGAAGGCCCTAGCCGGGGAGGATACAAAGGAGGGGTGCTTCTTACTCAAGGCGGCAACCTTTGAGTTTGAGAACCCCCTCTCCTTTAAAGCAGCTGTCAAAGTGGCTTGAGCCTTGGAGTGATCCAGGATAATCACCTCCTTTGGTTCCGTCTCCTCCTTCGAAGCCGGCTCCTTCTTCAAACGGACATAGCAGTCCGGGTAGGCCCCTCTACTGGGCCAGAATTCCACCTCCTCAAGGGGAACTGAACCCAGTTTCTCCGACATGACGATCTTCCCAATCGTCATCGGCATGTGCTCGGCATATCTCCACGGGTTGGCATCCGAGCACAGAGGAAGGTCCTTAACGTTGAGCTTCTTTGGAGGTCCACGTGATGCTGTGATCTTCTGCATCTGGAGCTCCAAAGTAGCGGCCTTCTGATTATTCTCCCTCTGCATCTGTTGGATCATACCAACGATGGAAGAGAGAGCCTGTCCAAGCTCTGCTGGAAGAGCGGACGAGGTAGAGGGGATAGGTTCAGGGACCTGAGCCGGCACGTCTGATGATACGGGAACCTCTTCCTCCACGGCAATAGGATCTCGATCCTGCTCCTCGCCCTCTGCGAGGAGATCCTGCTCCGCACGATCGGACAAGTCGGACATCTTGTCGTCCAACTGGATGTCCTGCAAGGCGTCAGCGACATCCTCCTCCACTGGAATCTGGATCAGAGGGATCTCCGGCCGAGGCTGGGGAACAACAGCATCAGGGGAAGCCTTGGGAAAAAGGTATGCCCTCATCTTCTCGTTAGGAAGATAAGGTCCAGTGGTGTTTTTCTGAAAACCCCTTACCCATACGCGAAGCCTCTCCCTCGCTGCATCTCTTGACTCCGCCGACCTAGGGGATTCAAAAGCCTCTGATAGCAGGTTAGTACATACAGCACATACCTGCGGATCCCAGTAACGATGGTCATCATTGGAGGCTGCACAAGCCGCGTGCCTCCTACACGAGGCATGTCCGCAAAAGTTCTTACTGCGGACATTGCAGAAGACACTATCACACTTCGGATGCTCCTCCTGTAAAAGAAGAAAAATTTCCATGAATATCAAGTGAATTTTAATTCACATGTAACAAATGAGTATTCAACAAGAATAAGGGAAAGACACCTACTTGTGAAACCCACACAAACACCTGTGGAAGCCCACCAGCCAAGTCACATAGTTAGTCTTTACTAGAATAACCAGAGAACGTATTTCCAAAGGAAATTAGGTGTAGCTCACACCTAAGGTAAAATATTACCATTCTGGCCAGGAATAAAAGAATTATCTTTTATCCTTGTAAGGCGACACCAGGTGATTATACCAGTAACACAAGTAAGATAGAAAAGACAGTGTTGTAACCTACTACATCATGAACTCCCTTGGTTGAATATACCACCAAGAGAGGACTGATACAGTACCTGAGGGTGGTGTGCCAGCCGGCTATTGCCGCTCAGCACCCCCCCCCCTTGTTTTCGAAAGGTAGATCTCAAGTACACAATATCAGATCACCTTTATTGGGGAGAACTCCAGATCCCATGCCTGAACCGGCCGGCAGTGGTTGCCGGACCGTAGCCACCCCGGTTTGCACTGCGTTGCCGGCCAATCATTCTTAGTGCCGGCTGACTGGGCAGTGTCGCGGGCCGGCCCGGCAGCAGTAAACAAACCCTGCCGGCTGGCCCCCACACTAGGCAGCGCTCGGCTGCCGGCCCCACTTGTAGTGGCCGGCAGATGAGCAAGAGACCGGCCGGCAAAGGTATACACCCAACGCCGACCGACAGCAAGAGAACTGGAGAACACCCCCTCCCCACCGACGGCCGGCCTGTAGGCCGGCAGACGGCAAGGACAACACATACTAAGACAATAGAATGAGTGCCGGGTTAAGAGACTATAAGTCTCTGGGCCCGGCACCCGAAAGAGTGCCGAAAGGAAGGGGAGACACTAAGTCAAGCTTCCTAACCGCTGCCTACTGAATCTTCAGACGGCAGCGATAGAGGGACCAAGAAAGGACCGGGCAGCACTCAAAGTAATGGTCTCTGCCGGTCGGCACACTTTGCCGGCCGACAGGAGGACCACGTCAGTTCCTCATCCCAACCTAGGCTAGGCAAGGATTGCAGACGACTGACACAAGGAACGGAAAAAGAGAAGGGAAGGACAGAGGGTCCTATCCAACCTTACCTTGGTTAAGGTCATTCCCAACTAAGACAGTTCATCTCAGTTAGAGAAAGACCGAGAGGGAGGCCGGCACTACTGGCTGCCTCCCACGAACCACGGCAAGGAAGGAATTGCCTTTCCAGAAAAGGGAACATATCCCGAGACCGGAACGGCAAGGACAGTCTGATGAGTCACCGAGTAAAGGGATCACTACTGGAACCCAACAAGGTGGACTAAGGGGGTAACCCTTAGTGCCCGAGTCAATCGGCAAGGGAGACTCTGCCCCATGCCAGACAAACCGGGCTCAGACTAAACACTGTTGTACTGTCCCCCTCTGAACCAATACTGTTGGAACGGGAAGGTACAGTACTACTCCAGCATAGATATATTTGAAGATTAATTCAAATAAACCACTAGAGTTAAGCCTAAGGCTTAAACATAGGGAAAGGGTTTGCCCCTTCCCCGAAGAGAAGGGAGCAAACGGGGAACAGATAATATTATAATGACCTAAGACAACCTAGCCTAGGCACTAAGAGAATCGATTACCTAATTCACCGAAACTCACATCAATACTATCTTGGAAGGTACTCGAAAAGGACTTATATGTATAACGTTGCCTAACGCTTAAAGCAATAAATTCACATTTGGAAGACTAATTATCATGCAGGAAGTACATAGGCCAACAACTAGCCTACGAAGACTAGTGTTGGTAGCCTTGGGCAAATTCGCCAGGCACACTACTATCGCATCATAACAGA
>NC_090734.1:98479586-98484586 GCF_036898095.1 Palaemon carinicauda
AACATATCTTGGATGTAGAAGTTTATAAACATCGTATTCTTACCGTTGCTGAAATCAATCACTCTAAATCAGTTGCGGATGAATCCCTTTTACGATCTATTAAAAATAAAATCAGTAAGGACATTCAAGACGAAGAAATTCAGCAGAAAATTTTTGAACTTTTAAATAAATATACAGATGTCTTTTCCACTACGGATGGATCCTTAGGAAAAACAGATGTGATCGAGCATCAAATAAGGTTAAAAGACAAACAGAAAATTATATATGTACCCTCGTACAGACTCCCTATGAAATTCCAGAATGAAATAAATGATGAAGTAGGTAAAATGTTAGAGGAAGGAGTCATTAGAAAATCAAATAGCCCTTATAATTTTCCTTTAATAGTTGTACCGAAAAAAGATCGAACATGGCGTATCTGCGTCGACTTTCGTCGTCTAAACGAGGAAACGATCCCTGATCGATTCCCAGTGCCATGTACTGACGATATTTTGTCTTTATTAGGTCAGAATAAATATTTTACCAGTTTGGACTTACTTAAAGGTTTTCACCAGATATCATTAGAAGAAGATAGTATCCCATACACAGCCTTCAGCACAGCCAGGGGACATTATGAATTTTTACGGATGCCTTTTGGTTTACGTTGTGCTCCTATAACATTTACAAGAATGATTAACATAGTGTTTGGAGACTTGTTAGGGGATATATTGCATGCCTATATGGATGATCTTGTAATCTTTTCCAACACCTTAGAAGAACATCTACGTAAGTTAGAACTAGTACTACAGAGATTAAGACAACATAACTTAAGGGTAAAGATTAGTAAATGTGAATTTTTCAAAACAGAATTAATATATTTGGGTTTCATGGTGTCAAGCCAAGGTCTTAAAGTAGTCCATGATAAGGTGTCGGCTATACGTAATTTTCCCATACCTACTAATGTCAAGGGAATACAATGTCAAGGGAATACAGCAATTTCTGGGTTGTAGTGGATATTACAGGCGTTTTATACGCAACTATTCAATAATAGCCGCTCCTTTAACTGATCTTACGAAGAAGGGCGTAGATTTCATATGGTCTGAGCAACATCAACAGGCGTTTAATACTTTGAAAGATGAACTAACTGTGTAGTTCTCCTATCTTAAAATTTCCTGACTTCGGTAAGGAATTCTTCATTGCAACAGACGCCTCAGACTTAGGAGTAGGAGGGGTATTGCTTCAGCAATATGATAAACAGTTTTTCCCGATAGCTTTCTATTCTCGAAAATTGAGAACTTCCGAAAGTAAGTATGCAGTAATAGACAAGGAAGGACTAGCTATTGTTAATTCGCTAGTGCATTTTAAGTTCATAATTTACGGTTATCCCGTTAAGGTTCTTACTGACCATAAACCACTAACAGAGTTCTTTAAAGGCTTCAATCACAGCCCTAAACGAACTCGGTGGCATTTAATCATTCAAGATTTTGGCGCAAGAATCGGGTATTTACCTGGGAAAGCAAATATCATTGCGGATGCATTATCACGCAACCCTGTGTCATCTTGTACGGAGTCTTTAGCTGAATTAATAGATATATCAACATCCATGCCTATTGTAAAAACAATATCTGAACAAGAAGATTTAGGCTGGAGTGCTGAGTTGTTACAGACTGAGCAAAGAAAAGATCAGAAAATAGAAATAATTATAAATGCTTTGAAAGGCAATCATAAAGAAAAGGAATATATAAAGTATAAGCAGCAGAATTATGTAATCAAAGATAATATTCTGTGTAGGACTGTGACAAGGAAAACCCGCAATACACCACATGTAACTAACGACCAGGTAGTAGTACCAAACTCACTTGTTTCCACTGTCCTGAATTGGTTGCATTCAAATCCATTACATGGACACCCTGGGTTCTCATTAATGTCACAGAAAGCCAAATCATTGTTTTATTGGCATACAATGCTTACAGATATAAAAAGACACATAGCTAATTGTCGCACATGTCAGGAAAACAAATGGCATACGAAAACACCTGTCAGCCTAGGAGCTTATCCTGTTCCCAATCAACCCTTTGAAAGAATACATTTAGATTTGTTAACAGGATTTTACGAGTCAGACAGAGGAAATAAGCACCTCTTAGTAATTATAGATGCTTTAACTCGATATACAGAACTAATAGCGCTTAAAACTAAAACTGCGATTGAATGCGCTAGGAAGTTTTACGAGTGTTACATTTGTAAACATGGAATTCCACACATGATAATCTCAGACTCGGGTGGTGAATTTAATAATCACTTTCTTACCTCATTGTGTGAATTCCTCAACATAAAGAAGATCAATACCATGATATATCACCCAGAGTCGAATGGGCTAGTGGAAAGAGCAAATAGGAAGATATTAAATATATTGAGGGTAACACTGGGGGGATCAGACCCCAACTGGGATATTGCAATACCGGCGGCACTGAGTACTCTGAATCATTCATATCATATATCAATTAAAATGTCACCGCATGAAGCATTGTATGGTACCCCAGTTAGAACACCTTTCCATGTATTAACGCCTACAACTAATCTATCAAATCCTTTAAAAGAATGTATAAATGCAAGTATAAGTCGATATGATATCCTTCGAAAGAATTTAGAAGAATCACAAATCATAATGAAAAGGAATCATGATAAAATAGCGAAACCAACTAAAACATATACCGTGGGTGATAACATCTATATTCAAATCAATGCCAGAAAAGGGCTCAACTATAAACTAACACCTAAGTTTGAAGGCCCATTTAACATTTTGGAAACATTAACGGCCAATAGGTTTAGAATTCAAAACGTAGCCCAACCCACGGATGAGAAAATAGTACCATTGTCTCACATAAGAAATTAAAAAGAAAAGAGAGGAAAAGAAGTGAGGAAAAATTTTATTTTGTGACTAAAAGTTTTCTTTTTAATACAGGAGTAATTACATATATTTTTTCTCGTTACAGGTTTCCAAGATGAATTTTTTGTTGTTGGGAGTGATATTGTTCGCTCAGACATTTTTTTCGTATGGGATGAGTTCTAAGACTAAGAATATATATTTTAAATATGGCAATATAGTTGAAAGACAAGAAGACATTTTTATTACGTCAACCAACGTAATTGTCGAAGTGCATATGCAAGCAATTTTTCTTCAAGAGAATGATGTCACTAGCTTAAGAACCGCCATTTCAAGGTTTTCTGCATCATTGGATGAGTTGCATAGGAGACATTTTCATTTGACTACTAAGAGTTTGCTTGGATCAACATTAAAAGTTGCAGAGATGCTATCTGATGACTTGAAAAATAAGACTGGAGAGACAGGATCTTTGGCTTATGACCTTTTGATGTGGACTGTAGGACACGAACAAAAAGAAAGACGGAATCCGTTCATTTATGCTGCATTAAGCATCTTTGGGTCTGTTGCAAGTTTAGGTTTAGGTCTTTCCAATCGTCTTAAAATTAGTAATCAAAATAAGAAAATTGAGTTCTTGACTCATAAAGATGAATTGATTACGTCAGAACTAAGGGATCAGTTAGCTTCAATCAATAAAATTATGGATTTGTTAAATGAACATTCAGATAATATCGTTCAAATTATGGAAGTACAGGATTTGTTAGCAACATTAACGTATTATGATTCAAAGATAGATCACATACATAACAGAATTGCACATTTCATTGAGAAATCCAAGGATTATGTAGAAGCTATCACGTTAGCAACTAAAGGTGTATTGTCGCCCCATTTGTTGCCTATACGTTACTTAAAATTAGTTCTGGAGAACGGAAGGGATAAACTAGGCTATGTTCCTTTGTTAGACGAACATAGGTTAGAATTTTATTACAGCCTAATTACAGTAAACGTAGATAATAACAAGATTAGGATTACAATTCCCTTTGATTCTTCTGATGCCTGGCAATCTTACAGGATATCACCATTTCCGACTTTCATGACGAATCACTCAAATCCAGTAATATCCAGTTTGACAGGACACGTATTGATTTCCCCAGACAAGGAAACATATACGGTCGTTAAAGACTTAAATCAATTAACTCACTGTTCAGACGCAATGGATAGAAAAATATGTACAGCTGACTCATTTGAATTCCGTAAAAACTTGATGGATTCATGCGAGTTAGGTATAGTGCTAGACGGTGCTCTCTCCCATACAAGTGAAAATTGTCTGGATAAGCTTTATCCCTTTGACAATAAAGAATTCAATTGCAGACTAAATAATGGCTCGTGGATACGATACGACAAGGACGGCTTCAATGTATCATGCCCTGACGGATCCACATCCTTCAACCACATCTTCGTCGCAGCAGATGGCTGTATCGGGACTTCCCCGAATTCCATGGTGACTGGTCTACGGACAATCATCAGAGAACGAGCTTACTTCGCGAACTTCACGTGGACCTCTACAATGCCCGCACTTCCTCTCCCCTACAACGGAAGTGTGGCAAAGCGATTGATGAAACTTACCGAAAAGGACCACCTGTCACCGACTTACAAAGAGATTCTTCACCCTATATTACTGGCTAGTTGGTTTGTAACGGTGATAATTTTTATCGCCGTGAACATCCTTGTTTGGCGTAGGTTACGGCACAGCAAGCAGCTACAAAGGAACGAGTTGAATAGCCCTGACAATACCCCCTACTTGATCCAGTTCAAAGCTGTATGAGTGGCCACCTCATTCGCTAAGGGAGTAATTTGTCAGGAAGATGTTTGTATGAAAAGCTGATTAGTACGCTAGTAATATGTAATTAAAGAAATTCTCTACATTTGCATTGTTAAAAATACATTTAAAATAACATTTAAAAAAATAAATAAAATAAAAAAGGATATAAATCATTTTTTTCTCTCGGCATCTAATAAAAATATATAAGCCGGAATGTTAAAAAAGAAAAGAAAAAAAAAAAAAAAAAATATAAGATATATAACAGAATCTATGGGCATCTAATAAAATGTATCAGCCCTATATATATATATATATATATAT
>NC_090734.1:98489586-98497086 GCF_036898095.1 Palaemon carinicauda
GCATCATGGGGTAATACTTTACCACTGCCAACTCGATGACCAAGGTAAGATACCTGACCTTTGCAAAAATTACTTTTTGCTAAGTTGATCGTTAATCCATGTTGTTTCAACCTTGAGAAAACTTCTTTTATCTTTTGAATATGGTTTATCCATGTGTCAGAGGCAATAATGATGTCATCTAAATATACAAATACTTTTTCCAAGTCCTGTAAAATTAAAGACATTACTCTTTGGAAGGTGGCAGGTGCGTTGGCTAATCCGAATGGCATTACGTTATAACTAAATAAGCCAAATGGAGTGATAAATGAAGAAATTTCCTTTGCCGTTTCTGTTAATTTAATTTGGTAATAACCCTTCAACAAATCTATTTGGGTTAAGTAGGTCGAATTACTTACTTGGTCAATGATATCTTGTATTCTTGGTAGAGGATACGAATCTTTAATTGTTAAATTATTAATCTTCCTGTAATCGGTACAAAGACGAAATTTACCATTTTTCTTTCCTACTAGGAGACATGGGGAAGCCCATGGTGACGCACTGGGTTCTGCCAATCCTTCTCTTACTAAGTAGTTCACTTCTTCTTTCATGATACCCAATTTCTTCTGTGATGTTCGATAGAAAGCTTGTTTAATGGGTGCAGCATCTGGTTGTAGTTTGATGTCATGATCTAGCATGGTGCATCTGCCTGGTTTATCTGAAGTTATACTAGGAAATTCATGGAATAAAGCTACTAAAGATTTACATTTTGATGCAGATAAGGGTTTTAGATAGTCTGATAAGTTTTCCAAGATCTTTGAGTTTTGAGAATCCTGCCAAGATGCAGTTATTGGATCATCTGTAAATTGATCCATAGGACAATCTATGTATGGTATGGCACTAGTAATCATTACCGTTTTATTTTCAGCTGTTGAGGGAGACAAATAGGCCTTTAAGAGGTTTATGTGGACTAATTGAGTAGACTTACGCTTATCTGGAGTGGCGATTATATAGTTGGTTGGCGAGATACGTTGAGTGATGGTACAGTTGCCTCAAAGTATTCCTTTACCCCTTACGCTTATGTTTTATGAAAATAGTATGGTAACACCGCAATGAAAGCCTATTTGTCTTGTAACGACGGACGTGAATGGTCGAGCTATTGGTATGCCAGTGCTCCTATTTTTATAAACACTACTGTAGACAATATATTAATGATATACGAATAATAGTTCACATTACAAGTGAAATAAGTTGCTGTTAAATACTTAGAAAAATAGTATAGTAACAGAGTAGAAATAATAGCAATGGTAAAAATCATATTCATTCCTGATTAATCAGACATCGTCAATCTTCGTTACATTCAGTTGAGGCAGGCGTTTGCTGAAATCCAACTTTAGTTCATAGAAGATATATGGGTTCTTTTTCAGAACATAATTATTTGAATGGAAATACGCTTTCGATTTATATAATCCATCCATTTATAAAGAAATGAGATCATAATCCGCAAATTTCAAGACCTATAAATATAATTTCATAAAGGCAATTATGATAGCCATTGACAGGTCATGATACGGAAGGCTTGGGGAAAAATTAATAGACAACCCGATGTATAAAAGAACAAATATATCCAGTGTATCATTCATATATATATATATATTTTTTTAATTCGAGCCACGTCTCACCAGAGTAGCCTAGATGGAAATTTCTCTGGGCGGTAATTAAACTCGAGTCATCTGAGTAACAACACACCTTAACCACCCTGATGGTCTTTATATCATTGGTAGATATGGTTGCACACCGATAAAATCAGTACTCCTATAGATGAGAGAGAGAGACTGAACTATTGTTGGTTTTATTTTGTCAATTTCGTTGGTATTATCAAACAATACTATATAGACCTTTTATAATACCTTGATAATGACAACAGGGACTCGATTAGATAAATGTTGTATAGCCATGTCATTATATAATAAGGTAACTCCGATATCCTTGTGTCTTTAATGCTTATTACAATACGGTGGGGGTCTGAAACAAGTTATTGACGTCAAACTAGCTGTTTCACAGATCTCGTTCAATATGTAATATTTCCCTCCACATATGACCTAACAAAACATCAAGAAGGAATCATCAGTCGCATGTTAATTTTTATGAAAATAAATTCCATGATGATCATTCTCAGAGTAGTAAGGTATAAATTCATGACGGGCAGTTCGAGAATTTATCGGTTGTCAAAAGCCCACTTGACAACGGAATTACTTTAGGGAATGTAAGTGCTTCGTAAGATATCACTTTTAATACTAAATATTCTAGATAAGATAATTAGCAATTAAAACTTGCAACTAGAAGCATCATAGATGGGTAGATACATAAAGATAAAGAGATGGATTGAATTGCTTTCAGTTATCGTCAGGTTTAGAATTTTTATTTTTTTTATTTTACATTTAACTTAAATGACTAAATTGCACCCTCAGTTGAGCTGGCCTTGGTCTTAATCGTTGGTAAAAAATGAAATACCCAAGTCTTTTATTATATAATTATGAATTTTCTTTATTAAAATTAGCTGGATTCATCGATGAATTTATAGCAAATATCTGAAAACTATGTATTACAAATTTGTGATATTCAATGTTTAATCGCAATCATAACTTCGTATTAACCTTTTGTTTTAGTACTCAAGCGATACGGGTTGATTGAAGCTTATTATTTTTTTTTTCAGTTTCCATTCTCATAACATTCCTTACATTTGTGGGCAAGGTTTAGTGAAATCACTATGGAAATAAATTATTTAATTCTAGTTATACAATGTTGAATTGTAAAAAAGAAAATAAGTAAAACAAGATCGTATTTGAAACATTAATATTTTGTCCATCCACCATTATGTGCAATAACATCTTGCAATCTGTTTTGCATTGACGAGACGTGGTTATACACAACTTGTCGGTTTCGGCGGAACAGTTCCCAATCGTTGAGAACATGCTGGAAAAGACGCTGGTGGTTACGCTCCTGACCCTGCTCCCAGCTGTTGACGATGTTCCCCCAGACATTTTCGATCGGGTTCAAGTCGCATGCTTTGCTCGGCCAGGGAAGGAGAACAATGTCGCGCTGTTCAGCAAACCATGCTCGGACAATCCTCGCAGTATGGATGGAACAGTTATCCTAAAAGAAATAATATAACTGATTAATCATACTGTTAGTACAAGGTGGAAGAAGAACAATTTATATTTTCAATATAAATGACGGCAAAATAATGCCGTTTAGTCCAGCAAAAGGAGTCACAATAATGATTAATAAAAGGGCTTGAGTAGCCAAGGAGGAGACGTGGGTGTTGTGTGATGATAAGAATATTTGGTCTACTTTTCATGAAGAGGCAAAAAATACCTTGTAACAATTTCAGTGGCTTTATTTGGCCGCTTTAGATTCATCAGGGAATGTAGATCAATGATGTTGATGTAAGATCCTTTTACAGTTATAAAACTAATAAATCCAAGAAAAAAGTCTTATTGAGTAATTTGAAACTACTTTATGACCAATATCAGCAATGAGTTGATACCATATTTGTCAAGAAAGGGCATTCATATAACTAAAAAAAAAAAAAAAAACAATGCACATACCTGCATGAAAATTATCTGCTCAGGATAAGGAAGAGCATAAGCGCGAACGGAAGGAACCATCACCTCTTCCAAAATTTTGAGATACTGCTCAGCGTTGAACCTTCCACTGATCTCGGCCAATTCACCAACGCCATGCAGGTGTATCCACCCCCAAACGTTACAGGTGATATGGCCGCTTCTGGCTACTTGATAAATATTCTGGCTGTCGTATCTCGTGTTATCACGCCTCCAGCAATGCAGACGACCATGCGTGTTAGAAGAGAAGGTCTTTTCGTCACTGAAAATTACTCTGCCCCAGAAGTCTAACCCCTCTTCCAAATAACGTTGAGCAAATTCCAGCCGTGCCGTTTTATGACGATCCTCTAGCTTTTGTTTCACTGCCGGAGTCCTATGGTGGATACCGTCTGCGTGGAGCCTATTTCTTATAGTTCCAGCTGAAACACGCAAGTTCAGTGTGTCCCTTATGGTAACTGCATTTATAAATGGGCTTTGCGTGGCTACTTCCGAAATCGCCCTATCTTCTTCTGGGGTCGTTTTTCTTGGCCCACCAGCTCTTGGCCTGTCGTTGAGGTTTCCAGACTCTTCCCATCTTCGACACCAAAGTCGAACTGTTGGCAATGAAATTCCTAATTCTCTTGCAATACGTTTGTAAGACATGCCAGAGTCTCTCATGCCTACAATTCTGCTCCTATTGCTGATTCTTTGTTGATTGCGATCCATTGTCTACTCTAGTCACTAAACCGCTACTCAAGAGAATGACATAATGGACTAACAGAGGTCACGACATCACTTACTGGCCCCGCCTCTCTCTCTCTTTCTGAGTTATACAGCTTTAATCGAGTCCCTGTGTCATTCTCAAGGTATTAAAAAAGGTTTATATAGTACTGTTCGATAATACCAACGAAATTGACATAAAATAAACCCAACCATAGTTCAGTCTCTCTCTCTTATCTATAGGAGTACGATTTTATCGGTGTGCAACCATATCTACCAATGATATAAAGACCATCAGGGTGGTTAAGGTGTGTTGTTACTCAGATGACTCGAGTTTAATTACCGCCCAGAGAAATTTCCATCTAGGCTACTCTGGTGAGACGTGGCTCGAATTAAAAATATATATATATATGAATGATACACTGGATATATTTGTTCCTTTATACATCGGGTTGTCTATTAATTTTTCCCCAAGCCTTCCGTATCATGACCTGTCAATGGCTATCATAATTGCCTGTATGAAATTATATTTATAGGTCTTGAAATTTGCGGTTTATGATCTCATTTCTTTATAAATGGATGGATTATATAAATCGAAAGCGTATTTCCATTCAAATAATTATGTTCTGAAAATGAACCCATATATCTACTATGAACTAAAGTTGGATTTCAGCAAACGCCTGCCTCAACTGAATGTAACGAAGGTTGACGATGTCTGATTAATCAGGAATGAATATGATTTTTACCATTGCTATTATTACTACTCTGTTACTATACTATTTTTCTAAGTATTTAACAGCAACTTATTTCACTTGTAATGTGAACTATTATTCGTATATCATTAATATATTGTCTACAGTAGTGTTTATAAAAATAGGAGCACTGGCATACCAATAGCTCGACCATTCACGTCCGTCGTTACAAGACAAATAGGCTTTCATTGCGGTGTTACCATACTATTTTCATAAAACATAAGCGTAAGGGGTAAAGGAATACTTTGAGGCAACTGTACAAGGTCCCTGGTATTTCTCTCGTAGGGGAGAGCCTGCAAGCGGATGGTATAGCAGCACTGCATCTCCTACTTTGAAACTTCTGGTTTTAGCCTTTTTATCATAGTTAATCTTCATCTTCTCTTGAGCTGTTATCAAGTTAGTTTTGGCAATGGAGTGAAGATCTGAAAGTTTCTTGTTGAGTTCTGAAATATATTGGGAAAGAGGTACCTCATTATCTCCCAACTTCAGGATGCGTTCTTTGACTGAACTGAGGATAGTTCGTGGCCGTCGACCGAAGAGTAGTTCAAAAGGTGACATACCAGTAGACTGATTTCGAACTCCTCGTATGATGTACATGATCAGTTCCAAATCGCAATCCCACTCGTTACCTGAACTATGGATGTATTTCCGGAGAAGATTTTTAATGGTCTGGTGAGTGCGTTCTAATGCTCCATTGGTCTGTGGATGGTAAGCTGAGGATGAGACTTGGGTTATATGGTAATCTTTCATAGCTGTTTTAAAAGCATGACTCATGAAATTGGTTCCTTGATCACATTGTAGTTCAGTTGGAAATCCTACAACAGTAAATATGGACACTAGTGACTTTAGGATGTTCTTGGCTGAAATGTTTCTTAAAGGTACTGCAAATGGATAACGGGTAGTTGGGCATAAGGCCGTAAGCAAGTATTCATGTCCCCTTTTTGTCTTAGGCAAAGGGCCTACACAATCTACTATGATCTTACTGAAAGGTTCTTTAGGCACAAGTATAGGTTTTAATGGTACAACTGGTACTTTTACATTAGGACTACTTACTTTTTGACATGTTGTACATGTTTTTACGTACTCTTTAATGTCATTCTTCATGTTTGGCCAATAAAAGTCTTGACTGATGCGTTCATATGTTTTAGTGATACCAAGATGAGAGTCAGCAGAGTGAGACAATTCTAGGATCAGAGGTCTTATATCCTTAGGAACAACTACCTGGAATAGATCCTTCCAGGTTTCTAGATGACTGTTCTTGCTGGACCTGAATTTTCTCATTAGTACATCATTATTAATATAAAAATAAGAACACTTGTTGGTATCCTTTGGTTTCACTTGGTTGAAACACTGCTGTAGAGTGACATCTTTCCTTTGTTGATAGCTAAAGGAATCAGGTTGGATCTTATATGTAATCATCAACTCGTTGAAATCCATAGGTTCAGAGACTGGCAACGGGTTTGATGACGATTCAGTAGGGGTGTCCTTTTTCCTGCTTCGTGTCACTGCTAAGCATTCCTCCTGTACAACATCACCTGGAGATAATGCTATTAAGTTTGTTAAGACAACAGAGTTAGCTATGTCATTACCCAGGATTACATCTACATTCTTGCATGGTAACAGTTCTGGATTTACAGCTACTTCAGTAGTTCCAGAGAAATAAGGACAATGAAGGTTTACATTAATGAGAGGCAACATAGACTTACTGGTTAAGTCATTAACTGCAACATACCTGTGAGTTTCACCTTTAGGTCGTATTACTTTAGGAGAGACGATCGTTTGAGAGGATCCAGTGTCTCTGAGTATGGTTACAGGTTTACCATTTATTTTGCCAGAGCAAGTGAAGGGTGCAAACGCTTGGGACTCTTGTGATGCACAATGGAAGGTCTTTTTCTTCTCCACCTTAGGTTTTGGTTCCTGTTTGGGCAGATTCATTTGCTTAGGAGAGAATTGAGGGGGATTAGGTTTTCTCTTTAAGTATGAAGCGGCACAATGTGGATCAGGACATTCTGAAATATGATGTCCTTCTTGTTTGCAGTATGTACAAGTTTCCTTAGGTCTAGTTTCTCTATATGGGGTTTTACCTACTTTATGAATAAGAGCATAGTCATCTGCCTTTAAAGCGGCTTTCTTAGGGTCAGATTCATTCTGCTCTCTTAGATACACATTAATGCTACCTGGTATTTTCCTTAAGAACTCCTCCATTACTATTAAATCTTTCAACTGCTCGAAAGTTTTGACATCTACTTTGTCTACCCACTTCTGAAACTGTTTAATCTTTCCATTCATAAATTCTAAAAAGGTCTGCTGAACTTGCTTCTGACAATTACGAAATATTTGCCTATAACCTTCCGCAGTAATAGAATAAGCATCAAGGATTGCCTGTTTAATTATGAAATAATCATGTTCCTCTAACATAGTGGCACATACAGATAATGCTTTACCTT
>NC_090734.1:98501070-98506070 GCF_036898095.1 Palaemon carinicauda
GTCCGAAAGCATTTCTACTAAACATTCGTGGCAAAGAAGACTGGGTCTCCATTGATCGTCTAAAACCTGCTTATCTTTTGCCAGATGACCCGCCTACAGTTCACCTCTCTAGTATGTCATTTTTTTGGGGGGGGGAGACCATGTACCAACCGTGTGTCACACGATCGTACATGATTCATTTTGTATATATTATGCTTGTATCTTCGCTCTTCCCTCGCACTAAAAAGAACCAGAATAACATGTCTGCGTTTTTCCTCTGTAACATTGTCTATTTTTCGAACATGAAATTTTTTGTTGCCCTGAGGTTTTGTATATAAAGGACAGTGTTCTATAATAAATTACTCAGTTGCTTCCAACCTGCCTTTTGAGTTACAACCTTCTCCCGGCTCGTCACAGAAATTTCATGATAGATCATAAGTAAATGCTTTCGCTAAAAGGAACACTTTGAAATAACGGAGTATCAGAGAGAGAGAGAGAGAGAGAGAGAGAGAGAGAGAGAGAGAGAGAGAGAGAGAGAGAGATAGAGATCCTACTTCGATTTCTGAAAGAGTATCATTCACCTCTATTCATATCCCAGATAATGTTCCTGTTTACACGTTATGAATATGAGAAAATCGTTTCTTTTTTCTTTGCTTCATTCTGAGGGACGATTCCATCTCAAACACATTTATTTCTGCCCCGTAGATGTATATGATTTTTTATATATTTTTCAGCTTTTTTCTCTTTTATTATTTTTTTTCTTTTCTTGTTGGGGGGGGGGGGGTATAGGTCAAGAGTCAAAGTAAAGAGACATTGACGTTATAGTAATGGAGATTTTGCATGACATTCTCCGCATTAGGAATAATGTCGATAAAAAAAAAAAGGATGAGCCTAAAAACAAAGTTGCATATCCTAACCATAAAACAAAATTAATGGTTTTACATTATGATTGAATTCTTGAAGATAAAAATGGTATTTACCAAGTAGATAATAATCTAGTAAACTCAAAGTACATTGAAATAAACTAAATAAAGTTTCTGATCGAATACTATTCTAAATGAAAATATCTACCAACAACTAAATTATGCTTTGCTATGTCTAACAAGAAAGGCAAATTATTCAAATTTAAGGTAAAAAACAGGATAAAACCATATCCATTAATCTCCATAGATAGAGATTTCTTATAACTGAATAACATAAAATATTTATCTCTTTCAAACGATTTAAAAGACCTGGGTTTTTGGTATTCCTGGACACTTGACTCTCAGAGATCTATTGTCGAATATTTTTATCTTATTGAGAGAGAGAGAGAGAGAGAGAGAGAGAGAGAGAGAGAGAGAGAGAGAGAGAGAGAGAGAGAGAGAGAGACTGCACAAATAAGCGCACCCACACACACATACGCACGCGCTCACACACACACACACACACGCACGCGCACACACACACGCACGCACACACACACACACACACACACACACATATATATATATATATATATATATATATATATATATATATATATATATATATATATATATATATATATATATATATATATATATATATATATATACATATATCATGTATATATATATATATATATATAATATATATATATATATATATATATATATATATATATATATATATATATATATATATATATATATATATATATATATATATATATATATATATATATATGAGTATATATATATATATGTATATATATATATATATATATATATATATATATATATATATCGGTGGACCTTCGATCCTTGGGCCCACAGCCTACTCAAGAACGGACTGGGCTGGAGCTGGTACAGCACTCCACCCCAGTGCCCTCGTTTTTCCAACACTCCACCCCCGTTCAGGAGGAGTACGTTCAAGAACTGTTGGAGAAAAAAGTGATCCGAAGGGTGAAGTCCATCAAATTCCAAGGGAGGCTGTTTTGTGTTCCCAAGAAAGACTCGGAAAAGCTCAGAGTCATTCTGGACTTGTCGCCACTCAACAAGTTCATAGTGAATTGCAAATTCAAGATGCTAACACTGCAACACATAAGGACCTTACTGCCCAAGAGGGCATATTCCGTCTCCATAGACTTGTCGGACGCCTATTGGCACGTTCCAATCAACCGTCGACTCTCCCCCTACCTAGGGTTCAGGCTACAACGAAGACTATACGCCTTCAGAGCCATGCCATTCGGGCTAAATATAGCCCCAAGGATTTTCACGAAGCTTGCGAGCGTAGCTCTCAAACAATTATGCCTAAAGGGAATTCAGGTAGTAGCCTACCTGGACGACTGGTTGGTGTGGGCAGCATCCGAGACAGAATGCTTGCAAGCTTCCAGTCAAGTGATCCAGTTCCTAGAGTATCTAGGCTTCAAGATCAACAGAAAAAAGTCTAGACTTTCTCCATCTCAAGAGTTCCAGTGGCTGGGAATCCACTGGGACCTAATGTCAAATCCTTTCTCCATCCCGGCAAAGAAAAGGAAGGAGATAGCGGGTTCTGTCAAGAGACTTCTAGATTCCGAAAGGATATCAAGACGCGAACAGGAGAGGGTACTGGGCTCTCTCCAGTTTGCTTCGGTGACAGACCCAGTGCTAAGAGCACAGCTAAAGGATGCAACCGGAGTTTGGAGAAGTTATGCATCAAACGCGTGAAGAGATCTGAGAAGACCAGTTCCGCTTTGGCTACGTACTCTTCTCAGGCCTTGGTCCCAAGCCAGACATCTAAAGAAGTCGGTACTTCTTCAGCCACCTCCCCCGTCGGTGACGATTCACTCAGACGCCTCGAAGGAGGGATGGGGAGGTCTCTCTCATCGGAAAAAAGTCAAGGGGACTTGGTCCAAGCTATTCAAGACCTTTCACATAAACTTTCTAGAAGCTATGGCAGTGCTCCTTACCTTAAAGAAAGTGTCCCCGCGTCACTCGATCCACATAAGGATGGTGATGGACAGCGAGGTAGTTGTGAGATGCTTTAATCGACAAGGATCGAGGTCACCACCTCTCAACCAGGTGATGTTGGCCTTCTTCCGATTGGCGGAAAAGAAGAAGTGGTACCTGTCGGCAGTTCACCTTCAAGGAGTCCGCAATGTGACAGCGGACGCTCTATCCATGTTCCCACCGATAGAGTCGGAATGGTCCTTAGACGCAGGATCATTCTCCTTCATTCTAAATCAAGTCCCAGAACTGCAAATAGACCTCTTTTCGACGAAAGGCAACAAGAAGTTGCCCCTGTATGTGTCCCCGTACGAGGACCCCTTAGCGGAAGCAGTGGACGTGATGTCCCTTGACTGGAACAGATGGTCCAGGATTTATCTGTTCCCTCCTCACAACCTTCTGTTGAGGGTCCTCAACAAACTGAGATCCTTCAAGGGGGTAGCGGCAATAGTGGCCCACAAGTGGCCGAACAGCGTGTGGTTCCCCCTGGAATTGGAACTACGGCTGAAGTTTGTACCGCTACCAGATCCAGTTCTGACCCAGCGAGTCCAGAAGTCGCGACTGTCTGCGCTTCATTACAGAAAACCCGGACCCTGCAGCTCATGATTTTCTCTCCCTAGCGGTGAGAAAGCGTTTCGGGATTTCGAAAGCCAGCATAGACTTCCTAGAGGAATATAAGTGCAAATCTACTAGAAGGCTATATGAGTCATCTTAGAGAAAATGGGTGGCCTTTGTCAAGGCGAAGAATCCGCAGGAGATCTCGACAGACTTCTGCTTATCTTTCTTCATCCACCTCCATGGTCAAGGGTTGGCAGCTAACACGATTTCGGCGTGTAAGTCTGCTTTGACAAGACGCATTCTATATGCCTTCCAGGTCGATCTCGGTAACGAGATCTTTAATAAAGTTCCGAAAGCCTGCGCTAGGCTCAGACCTTCAGCACCTCCAAAGCCCATTTCATGGTCTTTAGACAAAGTTCTTCATTTCGCTTCTATGTTGACCAATGAGGAGTGTGCATTAATGGATTTGACACAAAAAGTTATTTTCCTATCTGCACTCGCATCCGGGGCCAGGGTTAGTGAGATTGTAGCCCTCTCGAGAGAGGGAGGTCGTTTTCAGTTCCTGGATGGGGGAAAACTGAACCTGTTTCCGGATCCTACGTTTCTCGCCAAGAATAAGTTACCCACCAACAGGTGGGGGGCCTGGAGAATCTGCCCTCTGAAAGAAGATGCATCTCTATGTCCAGTAGAATGCCTAAAGGTCTATCTTCGTAGAACTTCAGACTTCAAGGGTGGTCAACTATTCAGGGGAGAAACATCAGGCTCAAATTTATCTCTGAATCAACTCAGAGCGAAAATCACATATTTTATTCGCAGAGCGGATCCTGACAGTACACCTGCAGGTCACGATCCGAGGAAAGTTGCCTCATCCTTAAATTTCTTTAATTGTATGGATTTTGAACATCTCCGTTCATACACTGGCTGGAAGTCTTCCAGAGTGTTCTTTCGCCACTTTGCGAAGCAAGTAGAGGAACTAAAGAGATCTGTGGTAGCAGTGGGTCGCGTCGTTAACCCTACTGTTTAACTCTGCGAGGAACAGTGGTTTTAATTGGGATGATTAATTCCAGGGTGAGTGTGTAGTTACATACGGTACTACAAACTAAGTGAGGGCACTGAGTTGCCCACATAGACTGTTCCATTTCCAAAGGTGAACCTAGCATAAGTGCAGACATGTGTGCCGAGTGTTTTCTAACGCTAATGTGATTGATTTGTAATACGGACTTTTATGACTTTGATACCTCGGTATCTTAAAAGTGGCAATAATGTTTTTTCTTACAGATAAACAAGTTCTGTTTACTATCATAATTATGCTTAAAGTTTTTGGTTATCCTCTTCTTATATATATATATATATATATATATATATATATATATATATATATATATATATATATATATATATATATATATATATATATATATATATATATATATATATATATATATATATATATATATATATATATTATTGTTGTTAACCTGTCTATTTATTGTTTGTCAATAAACTTGTTCTTGAGAA
>NC_090734.1:98513570-98521070 GCF_036898095.1 Palaemon carinicauda
TAGTTGCTGCCTTAACTGATCATCATGGCTAGTCCATGATGCTGGATCACTGTAGTCTATATCAGTCAGTGTAGGCCTTCCATAGTGCTTCATTGGTGTGTTACTTTCTTCATCCTTGGTCACGGTGCCTTCATTTTCAGACTTATCTTTGTCTGCAGTTTCCTGGACGTTTACTTCAGTCTCTGATTTTTCTTGTGTACTGGTGCTGTTTCCAGCTTCTATCATCTTACTGCTAGCTTTCTCTGGTTCATCTTGCGTATCGGTGCTGTCATTAGGTTCTATCTCTGCTATCTATGCTGCTGTCTCAAACTGGTAAGTGATGAATCACGAATTTGGTGGAATCATGTACAGGATCTACGATTCTACGGTCTACCCGGGAATGTTGAATACTTGAATTGATTAATAGTAGCCTCACTCTCGAGTCTCAACTTGTAAACATGTAGGGGAATGTGCAGTATGTCTGTGCTCTAAGATTTCCCCTCACGGTCTGACTCACCAAAGAAAAGAAGTGAAGTGCAGTTGTAGCTTTCAGAGGAAACACTAACTTTACTTTTAGTAAGACGGAGTAGACGATAATTTGTATATTATACGTTGCTCGATGTGGGTTACAGCATAAAAAATAAATAAGTTAAAAAAATCTGGAAAAAATATCAGAGCGCGCGCGCGCGCGAGAGGGAGAGAGAGAGAGAGAGAGAGAGAGAGAGAGAGAGAGAGAGAGAGAGAGAGAGATTCTGCGTGGCCCATACGCGTATGGCATGATGTAATCTCGATAATATCATAAGACTTCGTCATTTTTTTATGTTAAGCATATCATAATTCATTCTAATAATTATATTATTAGATTATTCAAAGTAAGTAATTCTCTTTGTAAAGGATTGGTGCAGAAATATTTGTCAACTGACTCGAACATTTAACTACATTACTTTGTTTTCCGTCTATTCAGTATTACTCAGTTCAAGTAAACTAAATATACCCTTGCTTTATTATATTTGTATGTAGTATAAAACTGCGCCATTCTTTCGAAAAATATTTGTTTTCAGTTGAACAGTATATGGAACTATGAAAACAGGTCATTGTAGCTTTCTGTATATTTTTCTTTATTGTATATATATATATATATATATATATATATATATATATATATATATATATATATATATATATATATATATATATATATATATATATATATATATATATATATATATATATATATATAAAATTGCTTTGCACCCCTTTTATTCTTGCACCCTAGGCGACTGCCTAGTTTCGCCTTAAGGACGAGCCGACAGTACAGATGATGAAGAGGTGTGACAATTAAGAACTGTGTATGATTAATAGTTTCTAGGCAGATATTGTTATCAACTTCGTTGATGGTTACAATGAAGCTAAATAGAATTAACGGCAGATGCCCTAAATTCTTCCCATATTTAAGGAATTAACAGTGCAGAAGTTTACTTTAAGTTATAGCCAGCATTTCTGTTATTCTTTCTGTGTACCTCTGTTTTTCAATGATAATCACTTTGATTTACATACTAAGGGAAATGTATCAACCGTGTATCATACAATCGTACATAATTCATTTTGTATATATAATGCTTGTATCTCTGCTCTTCCCTCACACTAAAAAGAACCAGAATAAACATTTCTGCATTTTTCCTCTGTAACATTGTCTGTTTTTCGAACATGAAATTTCCTGTTGCCGTGAGGCTTTGTATATAAAGGAGAGTGTTCTATAATAAATTACTCAGTTGCTTTCAACCTGCCTTTGGAGTCACAACCTTCTCTCGGCTCGTCACAGTGGTGACCCCGGAAGTCGACTCGCTCCCACCGCCTTCCACCCCCACCCTCCTAACCCCTCCATCGTTGGTACAATGGTGGACTCTACGGAAGTTAGCGCTGCGGCTGCCCCATTGAAACTTTTAATGGTTCGCCTGCGGAAAGGCGTTTGCTTGGTTTCAGCGTGCAGAAGTCCAGTTTCGCATCAACGGCGTGACTTGCTCAACCACCAAAGCAGATTATGTTCTTGCGGCGATACCCGAGGACACCTTCCCGGAAATATCCGACTGGCTTTGTGAACAAGGAGACACCCCAATAGCATACGACGCCTTCAAAACATAACTTCTGCAAAAGTACTCGCCGTCGCCAGCCGCCCGTATAGCAAAACTTTTTCAGCTCTCGCAACAACCGTTGGGGGACTAAAGGGCTTCTCTCGCCCTCAGGGAAATGACCAGTATCGCTCGCCCTCAGGGAAATGACCAGTATCACTCGCCTTCAACCTGCCGCAGTCGGCTCTCCTCGTGAGGTGAACCTACTTCGTGCCCTTGGACACGCCGTTTACCTGGACTTATATGCACTGCCATACCCGGTGTTGATAGTTTACCCATAAAGGACTTGATGACCAAAGCCGACACCCTTATGGACAGCCACTACAAGACCTCCATCAACGCCTCCACCCCTGACAAAGAGCATGCCTATTCAACGTCAACCAAAGCTAACATGAATGCCGTAGGACATACACGCCTACCCCGTGACATGCCAAAGCGGCGATAAAGCCACCAACCACCCACAAATCGCTCGCGCCCCAACAAACGACTTATACAGCCTCTTACTACCTCCCATCCGCCACAGTTTTGCTACTACTACTTCTGATTCTGGACAACCGCGAAGAAATGTACCGAGGATTGTCAGTGGCCAAAAAACGTGTAAATAGGCCATGGCTCGTGGCGGTGGCCTCCTGTGTTTCTAATCTTTTCTTTTTACATGATGCAGGAACAGGCGTACGATTTTTGGTAGACACGGGTGCTTGTCCTTCTCTTTTGCCAAGGGAACTCTTCAAGACACGAGGTAGTGTTTCTACATCTGCCGACGTCCGCTTGGTAGCTGCAAATGGATCTGCATTACCCACCTACGGTTACGAGAACGTCACATTATCTTTCGGAAACGCTAAACTCAATTGGAAGTTTCTCGTTGCTGACATCACATCGCCAATCCTCGGTACGGATTTCCTCTCTCATTTCCACCTTCTGGTCGATGTCGCCCACCGACGATTGGTCAACGCAGACTCGTACTTGTCGACACCTCTTCAACCCGGCCCCTCTAGCCTTGCTCTCCACATCAGCGCACCCACGGATGCCTATGCCCACCTCCTCACGACGTACCCGGAAGTTTTCCGTCCAGAACTTCGCCAAACGCCCATGGTTCCTGCCAAGTACGGTATTTATCACCATATCAAGCCGCTAAACCGATGTTCGCCAAAATGGAGGAAATGGGCCTTTGCCAAAAGGCCACCGGTCCATGATCATCAGCTTTACACATCGTTCTGAAGAAAAATGGCTCCCTCCGTCCGTGCAGGGATTACAGGCGGCTGAACATGCAAAGAGAACCAGATCACTACCCCCTTTCCAAACATTGCCGACCTAACTTCCTATCTGCAGAAAGCGAAGGTTTTCTCTACGCTTGACCTCCTGAAGGGGTATTATCAGGTGCCTATGAACACAGAAGACATCCCCAAGACCGGCATCACAACTCTGTTTGGTACATACACCTTCAATTACTCCTGTTTTAGCCTTCATAATGCTTAGGACATGTTTCAATGTCTCATGGATGGCACCTTAGGGGACCCCCCTTTCTGTGTATGTTATGTGGACGACATACTTGTGTTCTCCTCCTCAAAAGAGGAACACCTCCGTCACCTGCGCATCGTGCTCGACCGCCTGAAACAAAACTGCCTTGTAGTCCGGTACGACAAGTGTACCTTTGGCGTCAATGAAGTGTCATTCTTAGGGCACCGCATCACTCCTGAAGGAGTCCATCCCTTCCCTGAAAAGGTAGCAGCCGTTTAGAACTTCCACGCGCCCTAGACAGTCAAAGCTCTATTGGAATTCTTGGGCATGATCAACTATTATCACCGTTTTGTGCCAGCCATTGCCATCACTCTTGCTCCCCTCTACGTCTCCCTCAAGGGCAAGCCAAAGGACCTGAAGTGAGGTACCCTTCAAGAAGCAGCCTTCTGCAATGCAAGGAAGGCCCTATCAGTTGCTGCAGCTCTCACTTTTCCTATCCCACATGCCCCTCTCCTTCTCTCCACCAATGCCAGCGACGTCGCTATTGGTGCAGTACTCGAGCAGGTGGTCAACGGTTCGCCCTGCCCATTGGCCTTCTTCAGCAGAAAATTGTTCAAGGCAGAATCGGGTTATTCTACCTTTGTTCGAGAATTGCTGGCGGTGTACTTGGCTGACCATCACTTTCGCCATTTCTTAGAAGGTACGCCCTTCGTCATTCGCACAGACCATATGCCTCTGGTTCACGCCTTTATTCGACAGTCTGATGCTTGGTCCACCCGGCAATGCCGACATCTCTCCGCCATGGCTGAATATAAATGCACCCTTCAATATGTCCCTGGGAAAATGAATCCCATTGCCGATGCCCTGTCAAGAAACACGTTGGCTGCTGTTCAACTGGGATTGGATTACAACGCCGTGGCTGAAACCCAACGACGGGATCCAGAGTATCAAGCATGTAGAATATCCTGCATGTCCCTCCGTTGGGAAGACTTCCCCCTTGAAGACTCCAACACCACCCTCCTCTGTGACGTCAGTAATGGTAGACCACGACCTTGGATTCCGGCTCCCATGTGCCGGCAGGTGTTGATTTCATTCACGGCCTTTCACATCCCTCGTGATGTTCTACTGCACAGCTGCTAAAGGCAAAGTTCATTTGGCACGGCATTTCTAAGGATGCTAAGGATTCGGTCCGCGCATGTACTTCTTGCCAAACTTCCAAAGTACATCGACACACGGATTCAGGAGTGGGCACATTTCCTGAACCTCAGCGTTGTTACGCACACATTCACGTCGACGTTTTAGTCCCCCTACCCACATCACAAGGACATCGTTACCTGTTCACCATCATCGACAGCTCCACTTGTTGGCCTGAAGCCATTCCCATGGAAACTGCAACGTCCGCCGCATGTACATCTGCCTTACTCTCTGGATGGATTGCAAGATTTGGTATTCCTGAGCATATTACTTCTGACAGGGGAAACACTTTCACCTCTTAATGTTGGACATCAATAGCGAATCTCCTGGGCATCACCCTACATCAGACAATGGCCTACAACCCCGCTGCCAATGGAATGGTTGAACGTTTTCATCGCACCCTCAAAGCAGTTTTGATGTCCCTCTGCAAGGATTGCAACTGGTTTGCTCAGCTTCCCTGGGTCCTCCTGGGACTAAGGACCACTCCTAAAGACGCTCTCGTTGTCTCTGCAGCTGAAATGGTGCATGAAGACCCGTTGGTTGTCCCTGCCGAATTTCTTCCTTCTACAACCTCCTCCGACGATCTCCAGAGCATACGTCACGTCGTGGGAAAATTTACTCCATGCCGCCAGACATACGAGCCCCCAGCGAAGCATCACATACCATCAGACTTGCATTCTGCAATGCACACCTTCCTGCGCAAAAAACTAGCAAGCCACCGCTAACGCCACCTTACACGGGCCCTTTCCTTGTGATCCGACGCAGTCCGAAAGCATTTCTACTAAACATTCGTGGCAAAGAAGACTGGGTCTCCATTGATCGTCTAAAACCTGCTTATCTTTTGCCAGATGACCCGCCTACAGTTCACCTCTCTAGTATGTCATTTTTTGGGGGGGGGGAGACCATGTACCAACCGTGTGTCACACGATCGTACATGATTCATTTTGTATATATTATGCTTGTATCTTCGCTCTTCCCTCGCACTAAAAAGAACCAGAATAACATGTCTGCGTTTTTCCTCTGTAACATTGTCTATTTTTCGAACATGAAATTTTTTGTTGCCCTGAGGTTTTGTATATAAAGGACAGTGTTCTATAATAAATTACTCAGTTGCTTCCAACCTGCCTTTTGAGTTACAACCTTCTCCCGGCTCGTCACAGAAATTTCATGATAGATCATAAGTAAATGCTTTCGCTAAAAGGAACACTTTGAAATAACGGAGTATCAGAGAGAGAGAGAGAGAGAGAGAGAGAGAGAGAGAGAGAGAGAGAGATAGAGATCCTACTTCGATTTCTGAAAGAGTATCATTCACCTCTATTCATATCCCAGATAATGTTCCTGTTTACACGTTATGAATATGAGAAAATCGTTTCTTTTTTCTTTGCTTCATTCTGAGGGACGATTCCATCTCAAACACATTTATTTCTGCCCCGTAGATGTATATGATTTTTTATATATTTTTCAGCTTTTTTCTCTTTTATTATTTTTTTTTCTTTTCTTGTTGGGGGGGGGGGTATAGGTCAAGAGTCAAAGTAAAGAGACATTGACGTTATAGTAATGGAGATTTTGCATGACATTCTCCGCATTAGGAATAATGTCGATAAAAAAAAAAAGGATGAGCCTAAAAACAAAGTTGCATATCCTAACCATAAAACAAAATTAATGGTTTTACATTATGATTGAATTCTTGAAGATAAAAATGGTATTTACCAAGTAGATAATAATCTAGTAAACTCAAAGTACATTGAAATAAACTAAATAAAGTTTCTGATCGAATACTATTCTAAATGAAAATATCTACCAACAACTAAATTATGCTTTGCTATGTCTAACAAGAAAGGCAAATTATTCAAATTTAAGGTAAAAAAACAGGATAAAACCATATCCATTAATCTCCATAGATAGAGATTTCTTATAACTGAATAACATAAAATATTTATCTCTTTCAAACGATTTAAAAGACCTGGGTTTTTGGTATTCCTGGACACTTGACTCTCAGAGATCTATTGTCGAATATTTTTATCTTATTGAGAGAGAGAGAGAGAGAGAGAGAGAGAGAGAGAGAGAGAGAGAGAGAGAGAGAGAGAGAGAGAGAGAGACTGCACAAATAAGCGCACCCACACACACATACGCACGCGCTCACACACACACACACACACGCACGCGCACACACACACGCACGCACACACACACACACACACACACACACACACATATATATATATATATATATATATATATATATATATATATATATATATATATATATATATATATATATATATATATATATATATATATACATATATCATGTATATATATATATATATATATATATATATATATATATATATATATATATATATATATATATATATATATATATATATGAGTATATATATATATATATGTATATATATATATATATATATATATATATATATATATATATATATATATATATATATATATATATATATATATATATATATATATATATGAGTATATATATATATATATATATATGTATATATATATATATATATATATATATATATATATATATATATATATATATATATATATATATATATATATATATATATATATATATATATACCTTTATATATATGTATGTATGAGTATATGTATATAGATATATATATATATATATATATATATATATATATATATATATATATATATATATATATATATGTATATATATATATATATATAT
>NC_090734.1:98523570-98526070 GCF_036898095.1 Palaemon carinicauda
GACAGAAGTCTACGCAGATACGCCATGTTCGATCTTTTTTGGTACAACTATTAATGGAAAAATATAAGGGCTGTTCGATTACCTAATGACTCCTTCTTCTAGCATTTAACCTACTTCATCATTCATTGCATTTTGGAATTTCATAGGGAGTCTGTACGAGGGTATATAGATAATTTTCTGCTTGTCCTTTAACCTTATTTGATGCTCGATCACATCTGTTTTTCCCAAGGATCCATCCATAGTAGAAAAAACATCATGATATTTACTTAAAGTCCAAAAGTATCTTTATGGATTTTATTTTTAATAGATTGCAAAAGGGATTCATCCGCAACTGATTGAGCGTGATTGATTTCAGCAACGGTAAGAATACGATGTTTATAAACTTCTACATCCAAGATATGTTGATTTTCCTGAATTACTAAAGTAATTACAGACTTCAATATTACATTGTTGATGTGAGCCTACTGTATAAATAGCTTATGTGACAGACAATCCGTTAGTTTTCAAAGTGTCGGAAAGGTTTAATATTTCAGATCCCGGTAATGTTTTCTTTACTTGCACTATTAAATTCGAAGGTACGTTTTGCTCGATACATTGCGTGCGAGATGACATTACGAGTGAACGAGAATTCTGCAGGGTCTCGTATACTATTTCTTTATTAGTGAGACAAGTTATTGGTTTTTCAACGTACGTTACGGTTATATTTGTCGTCTCCTTTTTATCCAAAACTGATTTTAAGGTATTAGAAGACTTATAGAATTTTCCTTTGATATACACGCCGTGCTTGGGAGGGGCTAAGATAATGTTTTGATTGCCCATAGAGGAGTATCCTATAATTACAGCTGGATACATATCAATGTTTTGTACAACAACAAATGTATGGGCAAACGTGCACTTACCGGCCTTGAACTGAACAGGAGTTATGCTTATTACATTCAATGTATTATTTCCTATACCCGAGTCTCACTCCGGATTTTTCTATCGGAAAGTTCAAAAACAACAAATGATGTGTCCTCAAATCCATGATATTACGTGGACTACCAGAGTCAAAAACTAATGTAAAGGATTTGTGTTCTAAATTTACAGCATATAATGTTGGTCGTAACTCATTTTGGCTTATTATTGTATGAATTCGTTGCAAATCTACGGAAGCATGCACTGATTTAGTTAATTCGACCGTGTGTTTCATAAGAAAATCTATTGCCTCACAATGATCTGATAAAACATTAAATTTATTATTCAATACTACTGATGTTGACATGAATGACCTTGACCCAACATCACTCTCTTCCCCACTGGAGTTAATTATGTGGTATTTGCTTTGCTCTGCCCATTCTGAAAATTAGTCTGACCTTGCGAGGTCTGGTTTGACGACCCAGGCTTAGCGTTATTCGAAGAGCTATATGTTTGTTTGGAATTCTGAACTACATTGACGTTTGGCTGTTTCTTCTTATTAAAATGAGGATTTTTCTTTTTATTTCCATATGGAACTGACTGTGGAATTGACTGTGTATTTCTAGGATTCTGTTGTGTCTTTCACGAGTAGCAATGACTATATGAATGAGTCGAACTATTATGTATCGAACAGAATTTTGTTCTGCAGTCCGCGATCAAGTGACCTTGACGATTGTAATTATAACACGTCATTCCCGCAACTTGACTATTATTAACTACATTTAATTGATGTGGCTTTGTTTATTTTTTTTGCAAAAACTTGAGTTAACACGGGATCAAGGTCAGGACAATTAGACATGTGTTTCTTTATCTGTTTATATACATCCAATTCCGTACTTGCAGGCGTTAACTTTTTATCAAAACACCGCACTAAAGCTTCAGGCAACATAAGTGTCATGCAAGTTAAATACATTAATCATAAAAAATCTTTCATGGGGATGTTATCTCTAGTAACCCAAGTAGAATTACCTAAAATATCTTGATATTCATCAAGTCTATCAGCTATGAGAGCTGCTCTCTCAATAACATTAAGCCAAGCCATTGTGGCTTGATCAAGTGTATTTTTTAACATTAATACTACATCCAAGGCTTCTTCACCCCCATAGACCGCGCGTAACCTAACTTTGAAATCATCCCAGGTAACTGCTTCTTGAAATGAAACCCCTCTTAAATACGCACTCGTATCCCCCTTAGAAAAATCTATAAAACTTCTAGCTTCTTGTAATTGTACAAAAGGGTCTACGATTTGTTTGGCATTTAAATGGGCATCGACGGATGAAATCCATGACTCCACATTTTGAGGCAAGAACCCATTAACCCGACCCTGAAAAAGAAGGATTGCTGACCTAGTATTTACAAGTGTCATAATCAGGAGAGGGTTAACCTGTCCTGCGTTACTTGGTCCAGGGGTGGGGCTCACAGGGGGCGTCATGATTACGGTATTTCTTTTCCTATCTCTTCGACCCCTTGCAATTCTATCAAAATATCTATATGAATACAGACGTCCACTGCGTAAACGCATAAGCACTCAATGATAAGGATTATA
>NC_090734.1:98534354-98544354 GCF_036898095.1 Palaemon carinicauda
GAGGCGGACGTTGCAGTTTCCATGGAAATGGCTTTAGGCCAACGAGTGGAGCGGTCGATGACGGTAAACAGGTAACGATGTCCTTGTGATGTGGGTAGGGGGCCTACAACGTTGACGTGAATGTGTGCAAAACAACGCTGAGGTTCAGGAAAGGTGCCCACTCCTGAATCCGTGTGTCGATATACTTTGGAAGTTTTGGCAAGAAGTACAGGCGCGGACCCAATCCTTAGCATCCTCAGAAATGCCGTGCCAAATGAACTTTGCCCTAAGCAGCTGTGCAGTAGAATGGCACGAGGGATGTGAGAAGGCCATGAATGAAATCAAACACCTGTCGGCGCATGGGAGCAGGAATCCAAGGTCGCGGTGTACCAGTACTGACGTCACAGAGGAGGGTGGTGTTTGAGTCTTCAAGGGGTTAAGTCTTTCCAACGGAGGGGACGTGCAGGATGTCCTACAAGCTTGATACTCTGGGTCCTGTCGTTGGGCTTCAGCCAGGGCATTGTAATCCAATCCCAGTTGAACGGCAGCCAATGTGTTTCTTGACAGGGCATCGGCAACGGGATCCATTTTCCCAGGGACGTATTGGAGGGTGCAATTGTATTCAGCCACGGCGGAGAGATGTCGGCGTTGACGGGCGGACCAGGCGTCAGAACGTCGAGTGAAGGCGTGCACCAGAGGCATGTGGTCTGTGCGAATGACGAAGGGCGTACCTTCTAAGAAATGGCGAAAGTAATGGACAGCCAAGTGCACCGCCAGCAATTTTCGATCGAAGGTAGAATAACCCGATTCCGCCTTGGACAGTTTTCTGCTGAAGAAGGCCAATGGGCAGGGCGAGCCTTTGACCACCTGCTCGAGTACTGCACCAATAGCGACGTCGCTGGCATTGGTGGAGAGAAGGAGAGGGGCGTGTGGTATAGGAAATGTGAGAGCCGCAGCAGTTGATAGGGGCCTTCATTGCATTGCAGAAGGCTGCTTCTTGAAGGGGACCCCACTTCAGGTCCTTCGGCTTGCCCTTGAGGGAGGCGTAGAGGGGAGCAAGAGTGGCGGCAATGGCTGGCAGAAAACGGTAATAATAGTTGATCATGCCCAAGAATTCCTGCAGAGCTTTGACGGTCGAGGGCACGGGGAAGTTCTCGACGGCTGCTACCTTCTCAGGGAGCGGGTGGACACCTTCAGGAGTGATGCGGTGCCCCAAGAACGATACTTCGTTGGCACCAAAGGTACACTTGTCGTACCGGTCTACAAGGCTGTTTTGGAGCAGGCGGTCGAGCACGATGCGCAGCTGACAGAGGGGTTCCTCTTTTGAGGAGGAGAACACAAGTATGTCGTCCACATAACATACACAGAAAAGGGAGGTCCCCTAAGATGCCATCCATGAGACGTTGAAACGTTGCCCCAGCATTACGAAGGTCAAAACAGGAGTAATTGAAGGTGTATGTACCAAACGGAGTGGTGATGGCGGTCTTGGGGATGTCTTCTGGGTTCATAGGCACCTGATAATACCCCTTCAGGAGGTCGAGCGTAGAGAAAACCTTCGCTTTTTGCAGGTAGGAGGTCACGTCGGCAATGTTTGGGAGGGGGTAGTGATCCGGTTCTCGTTTGCATGTTCAGGCGCCTGTAATCCCTGCAAGGACGGAGGGAGCCGTCTTTCTTCAGTTCGATGTGTAAGGGTGACGACCATGGGCTGGATGCCTTTTGGCAAAGGCCCATTTTCTCCATTTCAGTGAACGTCTGTTTGGCGGCTGCCAATTGTTCCGGTGCCAGACGTCTGAATTTTGCGAAGACTGGGGGTCCCGTCATATTGATATGGTGATGAATACCGTGCTTGGCAGGAACCCGTGGGCGTTTGGCGAAGTTCTGGACGGAAAACTTCCGGGTACGACGTGAGGAGGCAGGCGTAGGCATCCGTGGGTGCGCTGATGTGCAGAGAGAGGTTAGAGGGGGCGGGTTAAAGAGGTGTCGACAAGTACGAGTCTGCAATGACCAATCGTCGGTGGGCGATATCGACCAGAAGGTGGAAATGAGAGAGGAAATCCGCACCGAGGATTGGCATTGTGACGTCAGCAACGAGAAACTTCCAATTGAATTTACCGTTTCCGAACGATAATGTGAGGTTCTCGTAACCGGAGGTGGGTATCGCAGATCCGTTGGCAGCTACTAAGCGGACGTTGGCAGATGTAGACAGACTACGTCGTGCCTTTAAGAGTTTCCTTGGCAAAAGAGAACGACAAGCACCCGTGTCTACCAAAAATCGCACGCCCGTTCCTGCATCCTGTAAAAAGAAAAGAGTAGAAACATGGGAGGCCACCGCCACAAGCGATGGCCTACTTACACGTTTTTTGGCCACTGACAATTCTTGGCATATTTCTTCGCGGTTGTCCCGAATCTGAAGTGGTAGTAGCATAACTGCGGCGGATGGGAGGTAGAAAGTGGCTGTAGAAGTTGTTCGTTGGGGCGTAAGCCATTGGTGGGTGGTGGGCGGCTTTGTCGCTACTTCTGCACGTCACGGGAAAGGCGTGTATGTCCTACGGCATTCATGTCAGCTTCGGTTGACGTTGAATAGGCATCCTCGTCGTCAGGGGTGGAGGCGTTGATGAAGGTCTTGAAGTGGATGTCCATAAGGTCGTCGGCTTTGGTCATCAAGTTCTTTATGGGTAAACTATTGACATCGGGTATGGCAGCGCATACAGGTTCGGGTAAACGGCGTATCCAAAGGGCACGAAGTAGGTTCACCTCACGAGGAGAGCCGTCTGCGGCAGGTTGAAGGCGAGCGATACTGGTCATTTCCCTGAGGGTAAGCGAAGCCCTTTGGTCCCCCAACAGTTGTTGCGAGAGCTGAAAAAGCTTTGCTATACGGGCGCCAGGCGACGGCGAGTACTGCTGCAGAAGGTATGTTTTGAGGGCGTCATACGCTATTGGGGTGTCTCCTTGTTCACAAAGCCAGTCGGATATTTCTGGGAAGGTGTCCTCGGGTATCACCGCGAGAACATAATCCGCTTTGGTGGTTGAGCGAGTCACGCCCCTGATACGGAAGTGGACTTCTACGCGTTGAAATCAAGCAAACGCCTCTGCTGTGGTGAACGGTGAAAGTTTCAATGGGGTGACCGCAGCGCCAACTGCTGTAGTAGAGTCCGTCTCCGTCATAGTACCAACGCTGGAGGGCCGAGGGAGGTGGGGGTGGAAGGCAGTGGGAGCGAGTCTACTTCCGGGGTCACCAATGTGACGGCGCCGAGTAAGGTTGGGAACTCAAAGGCAGGTTGGAAACGACTGAGTTTTATTATTGTAGAACTCTCTCCTTATATACACAATCTCAAGGCAACAGGACATAACAAGTTCACAAGACAGACACTATTACAGAGGAAAGACCAGACATGAATTTTCATGTTCGTTTTAGTGCAAGGGAAGAGCGAAGATATAAGCATAATATATACAAAAGGAATTATGTACATTGTGTGAAACACGGTTGGTACAATCTCATCATTATTTGATTCGGAAATTTAGGTCACCGTGCAAGTGTACAGTTACCGACGGAAGACCAAGAATTTAAGGTTACTAACGCACAGTTGATACTATGGCTTCCAACATGCTCGGGTTAAGGGGGATATTTTCCCCTTCAGATACAGGCCAAATGTTTTGTAACTACCGAACAGCAGGCAACACATGTGCGAATGAGAGATGCTTTATCTAAGTTTTTCTAAATACCACAATCGTTAATGTACTCTATATTATCATTCGATATTTATGTTTTCTTACCTGGAGAAAGCCATAAATATCAAATGATGATTGGGATACTATAGAAAGGAGACAAATATAGAAAATGATTGTTGAAACTTTACAAGGAAGTAATGAAAATTACAAGGTAGAGCATGCTATGTATTCCAGTATTGATAGCGAGGTCAAAAGAAAAGCCAGGCATGACTAGAGAGAATATTTAGACATTAAGCAGATGAGGCTGACAAAGCTATGAATCCAGGAAGTGGTTGTGGTGTAAGAATTGCTCAGAGAATTATAAATGAAATCTCGACTAGGGCAAAGACGAGGAAGCATATACACATCAAAAAGATATATGACTCTGCTATAAGATTAAGAAAGACAACATTGGAGGAAACACTTTAGTGATGTTACGAATAGGAGATATGAAGGGAATAATTTGACTGATATACCTGACGTTGCTGAAGACCTTGATGTCCCCATGAATGAATTTAGTGTTTTGAAGTTGAAGCTATCCTAGAAAAAAAAAAAAAAAACTGAAGTGATGGAAAGCCCCGGGATACGATGAAGTAACTGCCGAGATGATACTTGCTAAAAAACAAGTGACTCCCAGACTACTTACAAGATCTTTTTGTAGAATGTGAAATAAATAGGCAAAACATGATGAATGGGAGTTAGGAGTGTTGGTGAAAAAATAAGCACACCTGACCGATTGAAATAATTATAGACGCATAACACTTACGTCAGTTGTTATGAAAATATATAGTATACTTATTCTAAAAAGACTGGAGAAAAAGATTGATGAAAAGCTGAGAGATGAACAAGAAGCATTTATAAAAGGCAGAAGTTGCAAGGACCAAATTTTCTTTTTAGACATGTTGTACAGTAATGTGTATAATATAGAAATCCACTTTTGAAGGCATTTGTGGGCTGAAAAAGCCTTTGATAATGTGCACCTGACACTTTTGCGGAGACTCCAGTGTTATTATGGAATTCCTTCTGTTCATGAGCATAGGAAGTGAAAAGTTAATGTTAATGTAGTCTTATCAAAGGAATTTCCAGTGAACATCGGAATACTCCAAGGGAATGTGCTGTCAGGCATGTTGTTTATCCTCCTCATGGATTTTGTATGCACAGAACAGTCAGAGATGGTGGAGAAGGATTAGACTGGATTGGTGATAGGAATCAGGCAGACATGTAGTATACGGATGATGCTGTCCTTGTTAGTAGAACACCACAGTATATGCAATGCTTGCTTACCAGACTGCATGATATATCACACGACGTTTGGGCGTAAAATAAATAGAGGAAAGACAGATATGATGAGAACATAGTATGCTATGAAATATGAAATATCATTGGAAGGAGAAAGGATTAACGAGGTAAAATATTTCAAGTATTTATGAACTACGATATGCAATACAGAGCCTTTAGAATTATAGTTTAGTGAAAGATTGAGAAAAGAAAATCAGACAATGGCTAGGTTAAGTAAAATTCGGAAATCAAATGCCTGAAATTACATATAAAAATCAGAATATATATAAGTTTAGGGAGATCGGTGATACTGTAAGGACATGAGTCATGTTATGACAATGAAACAAACTCCAGTAGATTTAGTAGATTTTAGAATGAAGCCCTCAAAAGGACATTGGGAATTAGATGGCGGGACAGGATTGGAAATAAAACTATAAGAGAGAATATGTGAAAGAGATCAAGAGGTGTCGATGGAGATGGTTTAGGCATGTTTTTTTTTTTGTTCACTCCCCAAGAGAGATTAGTTAACCAAATGTTCAGCTGGGCTCCAAGAAGGACTAGAAAAGTTGGAAGCACCATGAATAAGGCGTAATAGGTGATGGTTTTTAATATCGATAATTTCTACTGATAATATTCGTTGATTGTAAACCTACAATTGTCCACCGTATGTTACCCTTTTGAGCTCTACTGTATAAATACCTGGTTTGTTTTTAAAAGTAGTTATTCGGGAGCTGCCCTTGGAGTATATTAACTCCTCCTCCGTTCCGTGATATTTCTATATATGTATTTACAATAGTTCCTAAACCAAAGACAACGATATCTTGTCTTTAAACTGTGACACTAACATCCCAGAGAACAAAGTTTAATCTAAAACAAATATATATATACTTTTATATATATATATATATATATAGGCCTATATATATATATATTTATATATATATATATATATATATAGTATATATATATATATATATATATACACGCAAACACACGCAAACAAAAAAAAAACACACACACACACACACATATATATATATGTATATATATATATATATATATATATAATATATACATATATATATATATATATATATCAGCAAAGTGTACAAGATCCTTCTTTTTCATTAAATGAAGACAAATATTTATATCCTGTGGTAAAACTTACTTTTTAACACGACATTCAAAAGATATTGAAAGCAGCATTATTTTGTTGCACATTTCAGAAGTAAAATCATAATACTTCGCATCGATTTCCTATAAAATAGTTTTCCCTCGTTGGAAGATGAATAAGCTGAATATATCAGCTACAGGCATAGGCAGAGTAACTCCTCTCACGTCCCAAAATTAAACCCGGATTTCTCAATCCTAATCAAAGGAAAAGAATAGAAGAAAAACTTTCACTTTTAGTTCAGGTTGAAACCAATGATGATCTAAGGTGGAAAACTTTTAAGATAAGACGAAATCGTTTAGGGAAGAGAGAGAGAGAGAGAGAGAGAGAGAGAGAGAGAGAGAGAGACTTATTTTTTATAACTAAGTAAACTACAATCTTAGTTGGAAAAGCAAGATGCTATAAGCCCAAGGGCTTCAACAGGAAGAAATACCTCAGCAAGGAAAGGAAATGAGGAAATAAATAAGCCATATAAGAAATAATGAACAGTCAACATAAAATATTTCAAAAACGGTCGCAACCTCCGCACGCCATCGACCGTCAAAATACAACAAGTATTTTTGGCTATGATAAACTATTGATCATCTGTTCTTGCCGGCACTCACTGCCACTCTTGGCCTTTTATATGCCTCCCTCAAGGTAAGGCAAAAGACATGAAGTGCGGTCCCTTCAGGAAGCCCCATTTTGCAACGCTTTGCTCATATTCAGGGAAAGAGAGAGAGAGAGAGAGAGAGAGAGAGAGAGAGAGAGAGAACCGTTTTGAAAGAAGGAGAGCTCTAAGTCATGGTTTCATCATCTTAAGTTATTTGCTATAATGTAGAGAGAGAGAGAGAGAGAGAGAGAGAGAGAGAGAATTTGGACTGTAACAGTCGATGACAATTAAGACTTATCATAAATAACGGGAAATCATCCTAGAAATTGGTAACCAAAAGAAAGAAAATCTTCATTTGGTACCTTTCCACTTCAATAACCTTCGTTTTTGCATCATCAACCGACCATACAAATGGGAGAATCTGTTGCCAGAGTTCAATGTACCTAAATTTACTAGTTGGCAACTCTAGTGAAGAAGACCCGTTAATGAGTTCTCAAGTTAGCAGCGGAATCTGCTATTACCTCAAAAACACAAAAGTTTGGAAATTACTGGATCTATGGTTGCAATGTAGGCTTTATTATGTAGCTTTTGCTATCGAGAATCTCCATTCTCTGATTTTAATTGCTTTGCAGTTTCTGATTTAGTTCCTTTCTATCTTATTGAACAATGATTTAATTTTTATAACCAATGTTGATCTCATATTTTCTTGGTTTTCATATAACAATATTTATATTATGATGCATTATACAATTAAGAATGTGAGTAACATCTGAATTTAAAATACATCTTTGATTTTATATTTTCTTTAAGAATTTGTTTCCACAAAAAAGAAATGCTGAGTCTTATGTATTTTTTTTAATTTACAAATAACTTAATTCAGATAAGAGAGAGAGAGAGAGAGAGAGAGAGAGAGAGAGAGAATATATAATTCGAGTCCTTAGTATTTCTGAATAAATGAACAAAAGCAGATGATAAAAAAAGATTGTTACACATAGATAACGAAATTGTAATGTAAAACTCATTAATATCCAGAAAGCAACCCTTCGTAGATTAGATTTATATATATATATATATATATATATACATATATATAAATATATATATATATATATATATAAATATATATATATATATATATATATATGCGTAAAAATCACAGGATCATTAATAATCTACACTTTATGGACAAAGAAGGAATCCAACCTAGTATCCCAGCCATAATCCTAGGTATAAGACTAGGGTGGAGCGTAATTTAGTTATATATATCAAAAGAACATTGTGCTAGGTGTATCGCAACTCAAAGCTTAATCTTCCATGAATCACATTAAGAAAAGGAGGTAGTTGCATCAGTTCGTTTCCCTACAAAGGAAGCCATGAATCCATAAGCTGACTCAGCCTCTAACGATTCCAAACAATTTATTGAAGAGGAATTCCTTGTAGGAGCCTCGTGGCAATATTTGGTGGAGATAGTGATATTGAGGAGGGAGAATGGGATGAGGTGGCCCAACGTATTCCAGTCAATATAAAATCACGTTTCTAGAATTGCTTTGGAAATATTCCTGAATGATATATGAACTATATTAACGATATCTATTTATAAATATATACATATATAAATATATATATATATATATATATATATAAATATATATATATATATATATGTGTGTGTGTGTGTGTGCGTGTATATATATATATATATATATACATACATATATATATATATATATATGTGTGTGTGTGTGTGCGTGTATATATATATATATATATATATAAATATATACATATATATATGTTATAGAGAAAGAAGGTTCATAGGGGAATGATGTACCATTTTGCATGATTACTTTACAATGTTCTAATGAGATGCTAGACCTAAAATTATTGGAAGATTATACCATGAGGATTTTCTTTTTTCCGAAGTTTATATATAGGGTTATCAATACGTAATAAATTATTTCTTACGATTATTGTAGGAATGAATTAGAGATTTTCTGTATTTTTGTGGTTGCTGAGGTGGAATATAATTTCATGGTTATCAAAACTCGATAGAGCATATAGAATAGACAGGTTTGTCTGTAAAGAGACTGCAGTTGAGTTGACTGGCTTTGAAATTACTTAGGACGATGGTCGCCGATGCAAAAAGTGCTTACACATTATCCAAGAATTCCTAGTTCCCAAAGATTTCACTGGTGTACGCTCTTGATTTGGAGTCGTGAATTAAGGGTAATAAACATTCAAGATGGCAAGGAGATGCTCCTTTCAGGGAAATACTAAAACTAGGTACCCATTTCACTGGGAAGGATACATCAACTGCTTATTGGAGGAATCAAAGGCTGCGTTCACAGGCAAGATAGAGGAAAGTGTCAGTTTCTTCTACAAAGCCATATCCACTTGCCTTTCCAAAGACTGGGTATATAGTTGCATTGGTTTCTGACTTCAAAAACACTGCACCTACTTTAGTGCCGAAGCCATTCTGTTGTCATACTTTGTGGATGGTAACACTTGAAAGCAGGCTCATGTACTCTGCTGAGCTGCACTTTGTACTTGTGATAGGGAAAGCCCTTGCTGTAGCTGCTACCCTCGACATAGACAGGTTCTCTGTTTTGAGCTAAATTGATCTGATTATAGCAGTAAACGACAAACCACTCTTAAAACCTTTTTGATGTCAAGTCTGTTGAAGACATCTCCAATATGCACCTCCGAAATTTTATGAAGATTGTGCGATAACTGTTCCACATGGTACATGTGCCAGGTATCACTCATCAATAGGCAAAAGTTTTTTGTCACCTGACTGGTAAACTCTTCCAAATAATGCTTGTTGATGATGTTGCCACCCTGGACTCCTGTCCAACAGCCACATTTCACCACCCTATAGATTATTTGGTCTGAAGTCAGTGATATGGAATATGGTACATACAGCCATAACATATCAGAATTTGTGTCAACTTTCTGAAATTATTAAGTCCAGGATGAATCACTCCTGTCAACAAATCTCAGATTGTCTATGAGAATACTTTAAGCTCCGAAATACCCAGGCCACAATACAAAGCATCGTGCTCTACAACGATTGTATAATTATACACCCTTTCATTCCACAGGAACTGGTAGCCAGTGTTCATGTTGCTTACCAAGGCTTCACATCTATGATTGAGATACCTGAACTTTCTGTCTTTTTGCCTAGAATAGAAACAGCAATCACGTCAATCACAGATACCTGTGACTGCTGTAATCGAATGGTGAGGTTCAATCCTAATGCTCTACAAATAATT
>NC_090734.1:98549354-98550855 GCF_036898095.1 Palaemon carinicauda
TTTAAACGTGTTTCTTTCATATTTCAAATAAGACATTTATATTAATACATTAAAGTCTGGATTCTCTTAACGACCCCGGGATCAGTGCCCAAGGCGGAACCGCCCAAAGACTATGATATCGGACCGGCGGGGACTTGAACCCTTGTCCAGGATATTTGTATGCCAGTGACCATACCACTCCGCCACGAAGAAAGATAAAAGTCAATGACAATTCTTCTATACATATACCTGTCAAATTCAGGTTTTCTATACTTAGAATTGAAATCAACCCATCTTCACCATCGTGGTTAATTTGTAGGTTTAGGACTTGGCATTCGACTAATGATAAATTTTTTGCATATTTAAACGTGTTTCTTTCATATTTCAAATTTCATTAGAAGGGGCTAGCATTCGATCCCAAGTAAGCGGTAGAAATTTATTTCTATTTGAACACGATGTTGTGTTGATATTTATCCATATTGACTCATTAGGGGTAATTTGAATGAATTAATACCAATTGTGTCACGTGGTGGGCTGGGAAATCGGGTAAAACTTGCTGGTAAGAGACTGATGTCTCGCCAGGTATATCCTTGGACAGCTGGGTAGCGCCAGGTTCCAATTTCTTTTATGGCCTCTCGTGCCATGGTTGGTTTCAACAAGGCCTTTCATTAGAAGGGGCTAGCGTTCGATCCCAAGTATGAGGTAGAAATTTATTTCTATTTGAACACGATGTTGTGTTGATATTTATCCATATTGACTCATTGGGGGTAATTTGAATGAATTACTACTAATTGTGTCACATGGTGGGCCGGGAAATCGGGTAAAACTCGCTGGTAAAAGACTGATGTCTCGCCAGGTAAATCCTCGGACAGCTGGGTAGCATCAGGTTGCGATTTCTTTTATGGCCTCTCGTGGCATGGTTGGTGTCGACCTGCCCTTTCATTAGAAGGGGCTAGCGTTCGATCCCAAGTATGAGGTAGAAATTAATTTCTATTTGAACACGATGTTGTGTTGATATTTATCCATATTGACTCATTAGGGGTTATTTGAATGAATTACTACCAATTGTGTCACGTGGTGGGCCGGGAAATCGGGTAAAACTCGCTGGTAAGAGACTGATGTCTCGCCAGGTAAATCCTCGGACAGCTGGGTAGCGTCAGATTCCGATTTCTTTTATGGCCTCTCGTGGCATGGTTGGTTTCGACCTTGCCTTTCATTAGACGGGGCTAGCGTTCGATCCCAAGTATGAGGTAGAAATTTATTTCTATTTGAACATGATGTTGTGTTGATATTTATCCATATTGACTCATTAGGGGTAATTTGAATTAATTACTACCAATTGTGTCACGTGGTGGGCCGGGAAATCGAGTAAAACTCGCTGGTAAGAGACTGATGTCTCGTCAGGTAAATCCTCGGACAGCTGGGTAGCGTCAGGTTCCGATTTCTTTTATGGCCTCTCGTGGCATGGTTGGTTTCAACCTTGCCTTTTATTAGAAGGGGCCAGCGTTCGATCCCAAGCATA
>NC_090734.1:98553855-98556355 GCF_036898095.1 Palaemon carinicauda
GCCTTTTATTAGAAGGGGCCAGCATTCGATCCCAAGTATGAGGTAGAAATTAATTTCTATTTGAACATGATGTTGTGTTGATATTTATCCATATTGACTCATTAGGGGTAATTTGAATAAATTACTACCAATTGTGTCACGTGGTGGGCCGGGAAATCGGGTAAAACTCGCTGGTAAGAGACTGATGTCTCGCCAGGTAAATCCTCGGATAGCTGGGTAGCGTCAGGTTCAGATTTCTTTTATGGCCTCTCGTGGTATGGTTGGTTTCGACCTGGCCTTTTATTAAAAGGGGCTAGTGTTCGATCCCAAGTATGAGGTAGAAATTTATTTATACATGAACACGATGTTGTGTTGATATTTATTCATATATATATATATATATATATATATATATATATATATATATATATATATATATATATATATATATTTTTTTTTTTGGCTTCAATTATTAAAGCTTCAATAATTCTTATTTAGGCAACTCAATGAAATCTTGTTTGTACTGGCATAAATATGAACATTATTCTTTGCAATGTGAATATAAATTTGTTCAAAGTTAGTAGTTAACCATATCAATTTATGTTTATCAAACCAAATTTGTTTCAAGCCTCCATTAATTCCTTTATGAAGAGATTTTGTCAGATCTTTCGTTGTGCTAAGACTCCAGTTACTGGAAGCTTTAATGAAGGCTTTAGTCATATAAACTCTTTATCTATGTTGAACTTTTATTAAGCCTTTAGAAAGGTTAAGACTTTATCCAATCTAGTTACGGTATGGATAGGTCCTTCATTACTCTTCTAGATTATCTTTTTTTGTAATAACTTAACAATTAAACATTATGACTTTATTAATTATTCGTTCATGTTAAGCCCTTAATTGCAACATAAATGAAACTATTGGTCTTTTTAATGCTGTGATGGTAATTACGTTATCTGGATTGCTTTAGCCTTTATTGGGCTTTTTATTCATGGTAAATCGTTAGTTGTAGGTTTTATTTATGCAAAGTATATGGTCATGTACAAGTTTTGAGCCTTTATTAATGTAATAACGAGCCCTAAGTAGTCAAGTCTTTAGTTTTTTGCGTTTTGAGGGTTCTGATACGTTTTTCTTTATTTCCACTGTTGTGAATATTTTTAACAATAATGTAAACAATATTCATGAAATATTGAAAAATAAATTAGGGATTTTTTAACATAATTACGAGTTAAAACATTTCATATGTTTAATTCTGTGAAATAATAAAGAAAATTCTATATTCAGGTGTCATAGATTCTGCTAAATATACAAAATACTGCTTTTACTAATTTCTCACAGAAAAAAACTTTCATCTCCGGCTTCAATACGAATTTAAAAATTATTTTTTTAATAACTATATTTACAAATATAGTTCAGCATTTGAGTCAGTATTACAAAAGAAACCTTCAGCAAATAATTTCTACGAATGTTTTTCTTGTAGTATGATAATTCTATTAAGCTGGTGTAATATCTTTAGGCCTACATATTACTTGCTGGAAAGGAATTAGTCGGTATCTGCGTAGTCAAAATTCTTCCTTACTTCAGGCTTGCGTATTTTTTTTTTTTTGGGGGGGGGGTGTCGGGTGGGGGGTGGGGGGTGGGGGGGAGGGGTGGTTAGTGAAGTGTAGGTTATGAAAGTAGTTTGCGTTCAGACTAGATCTAAGGCTCTCTGGTATGTCATTTCGGTTTGATGAGGCATATATAGTTGTTGCATCGACCTCTTATCATGTAAAGCCTGAATCATACAACCGCAAGTTATTAAAGACCAGTTTTATAAAACTAAATCAGAAGTGACCAGTCTAGTTCTGAAAATATATGCTATGTAGATTTATTTATATATGTAATCTATAATATAGTAAACTTATTCAACTCAACATGTGCATAAGGAGAGTTTACAAAAACATGAGGTATTCAGACTTGCTCAGATTAAGTAGGTTGAATGAAACCTTCATGCCTGAAAATATAGTTTTAAACTTTTTTTTTGTCTTCATACGCCAGATTAGACTTACATTTTTCACTTGACCATACATTTACGAAGTTTTCAAATGTTCACAGATTAGTAGTTATAAAATTTGTTCATGTCGATTTTGCATTAGTTATTATAGTCAATGTGTATTTTCATTACTTTGTCTTTATTTGTATGGCTTTGTGAATAATGCAATGTTTTTACTAGAATTAGAGTAAATATTTAATTTTAATATGTCGCATAGCTCCTAACAGTATTTTAAAATAGTTTTCTAGAATTTAAAGTTGTTGCATAAAACTTCAAGTCTTTATTTTGAATAATTTGGATATTTGTAGCAAAACTTCATATTTATCATTGATATTTCAACTTTCAGCTACCTACATGTAATTGAGCCACACGTCAAATTTGTTGCATGCATATACATTTTAATGAATATTCAATAGTTGTTTATCATTATAGCATTTGGTTAAAAAAGTTTCTAAGGCTGTATATAATTACAGGTTAATCAATTTTATGATA
>NC_090734.1:98561355-98571355 GCF_036898095.1 Palaemon carinicauda
ATCTTAGAAAAGGAAATAGAAGATGAAAAAGAAATCCAAGAAGGCAGCTGTAGTCTTAAGAAGGTTACCCTATTCCACCTTTCTTTCAGGTGAGGATGACCGCCCTAGAGTGGGTCCCAACCACGTTTTTCAAACTCCTGGGTCCGATGCATAGGCCAATGCAATGACCTTCTGTCAAGGCTCTACCCCATTGCCCACCTCTGAGTCTATGGCCTCCCTCTATGCAGTTTCCTTGCTTGACTAGTAGTCAGATGCAGTAACCTATATTGCCAAATCAACGGGGTTATCAACCCCGCAGTCTCTAGGGAAGATGAGAGTCTGTATATTTCTTTTTTGGTGTTCAAGTAGATGTTCACATTAGTAGCAGCTAAGGCCTACTCTCAAGTATTATGTCTATGGATATATCTCAAGAAGTGGCAGATTCTGCCCTCCTTCATGGGTCATTTACTACATAATTGAATTTGATTTCTCGCTTTAGTCCTAAGCTGGGGATATGTGATAAACTGTGAAAAGTCTAATCTCTTTTCAACAAAGAGGTTGAAGTACTTGACCATGCCGGTAGTAACAGCAGCAACGAGAGTCTTTGTCAGACAATTACATCACTAAGCCCAAGAAGGTTGTGCTACACTTTTCTTTAAGAAAGAATTACCAGTTCATGCTGACAGTGTTTTCTTGGCCTCCTTTCTTGTTGGATAAATTCATTGTTCCTCACAGGCTCCTCCAATAGAGATCTCTTTAGTGGTGTTTGAAGAATCACAGGTCAGAATCCATGGGTCTCCCATCCCATTCTCTTCCAGAGAGACAAGATGCTTTGGACGATCTAAACTGCTGGCTGAACAAGGAAACCCTCGACTGGGGAGTCTAATTTTACTCTCCACCTCTAGACATACAACAGTACTCATATCCATGAGAAATAGAAGAGGGGTGAACTCAACAACTTAGTCGTCTCAAGAATGTGTTCAGAATAAAAAGATTCTACTCATCAACGTCTTTGGAAGCTATCAGCCTTTCTAGCACTGCAATTATTCACGGAACGTTGAGGAGGCGCTCAGTAGTGTTGTAGCAAAAATGCCAAAATAGAGGCTTTAATGAGGGAAAGGAGCCCACTTTACGCCAGTTCTGCCAACTGACAAAATGGATACTCATCCGGGTGCCATTCTATGCTCTAGAGTTGTCATATTGTGATGTTCACAGTAGAGTAATTGTCTAGTAAACACAACCAGTGTTAGGGCTTTTAATCCTGTTCCTTCTGCTAATCAACCAATTGTTGATTATGCCAGACTCAGGTTAACTTCTGTGCTTCCAGGTGGCTTTACGCCATGCATTATTCCATATTATTAGCTAAAATCAAGGTTCCAAGAGAATTTCGTACGTCTCTCACTTTTAGAGGAAAAAATGGTTATCTTCTAGGATTTGTTTAGTAGAAAGGATTTTCCTTATAGTGGAGCAGCCAAAGTGTGATTTTGACTAGAATCATTCATTTGGTGATACAAGCATGAAATTTAGTGTGAATGTGTTATGTAGGTCATGTTTTAAGAAAAAAGTGCTAGCCATCAAGAATTCCAAGATGGCGGCCATTATTTCCAAGATGGCCGCCAGTTAATGGAAAAACTATGTTAAACCATAAAAGTACTCAATGTTTCACATCTTGGTGCAAAATTATTGATATATTTGCCTTCTTTGGTGCATCTCTGGTGAATAGGGTAGATTTCCTGCACAAATAAATACTATTTATACCCTTACAGCATCAAGAAGCATTAATAAACAGTCATAAATACCATTGCTTTTTGCCTATAAGTCCTCAGTTGATAAATAGAGTAGAAGATTAATAAATGTTAGTAAAGATGATAAGTTAATAAAGTATAATAATAATAAATAGTAGATAAATAATTAATTGTTGCCCCTTAAAAGGAGTGCTAATGCCGGGGTGGTAAAAAGGATGAGCTCTTTTTATCTAAAAACAATGTTAATTACGCACGATGGGTTTCAGTTCATCTTCGTGATATGCTAAGCCTAGAGAGGCAACACCCAGAGGTTGCCAGAGAATCCCATGGGGGGAATTTCGTTGTTCACAAATCAGAGAGGAGATTCTCATCAATGGCTATTGACCTAGCCCATGAACAAAATAATGCACTCATCAAAGGAGACGGGGGAGCTATTGGCCTGACAGAGGATCCGTCTGCTCTTCGAATATGGATGTTTGCTGGACCAGAAATAAGCCGATTGGTATCAAATTACGAAACAGCATCCGGGAGTAAAGATGTAAAGAAATCAAGTCGTCACCATGATCAGTCACCAAGTTCTCAGAAGACGTTCCTGGAAAAAGTACACAAACTCACCCTAGTGCTAGAGGAAATGGGCATTCCATTTGCAGAAGAGACAGATGATCTTTTAAAGCTGGATACAAATGACATAGTAGATCCTTCTGCTGCTCAACTAGTTGCAACGCATCATGAGAGAGGAAAAGAACAGTTCGAAACATTAATGGAGAAGTTGCAGTCTGATAGAGATTTCTTCTACAAGCCAATCAAAAAGAACAATACTGGCTTCTTCAAAACTGGGCCAGAGTCATCCAAAGTATCTGAGACTAAAGTACTTAAGGAAGACTGTCAACTGTTTTCTCGCCTGTTTATCTCCTGTCAAACAAGAGGATGCGACCTACAAGAATTTTTCAGACATGAGAACCAGCCTTACACTCCTTCACTCAGCAAGAAAGGTAACCTACGCGCATGTACTAAGGCTGATTTGGTGGATGTTCTCCAGGTGAAAGTGAGACTACCTGAGTCAAAGCCAGACTCGGATGTCTTCATAGTGGATGGTTCATCACTGGTAAATGCAGTTGTACCAAAGACATCAAAGACGTTTGAAGAATATGCCACGAAAGACATCCTCCCCAAAATAGAAATGTACAGTAGAAAACACAAGAGAACAGACATCATCTTTGATGTATATCATAAGTCAAGTCTGAAGTCAGAAGCTAAATCAAAAAGAGGAAAAGCTATCAGGAGGAGAGTTACTGAAAAGAGTAAAACGCCTACAAACTGGAAGAGTTTCCTCCGCAACAGTGCTAACAAGACAGAGCTCTTCCACTTTCTTGCTGATGCAGTAGCTAAAATGACTACGGAAAATGTAGTCACTGTGACGAAGGAAGAAGATGCCCTTACGAGTGCCAGTTACACCAACATGAGCCTAGAGGAATTGGCTCCCTGTACACATGAGGAGGCTGACACATGTATATTCTTACACGCCTGGCATGCAGCTACGGAAGGCTACAAATCTGTTATGATCGACGCAAACGACACAGACGTCATTGTGATTGCCATATCACAGATGCCTTTTCTCAAAGCAATCGGCCTGGAGCAAATGTGGATTAGATTTGGAAAAGGTGAGCACACTAGATGGATTCCTATTCATGACCTGGTGTCCATCTTAGGATCAGAGAAGACCAACGGGATGCTATTCTTCCATGCCTTTACTGGGTGTGATGTTGTATCAGGTTTCAATAGCAAAAGGAAAAAGACAGCATGGCAGACATGGGATGTCTTCAATGATGCCTCTGCCACCTTTGCAAAACTTAGCCGCAGGCCATCTGAGATTGAGGAGTCTGATCTACATGTTCTGGAGAAATATGTGGTTCTTATGTATGACCGGTCGAGTACAACATCTTTTGTAGACGAGGCAAGGCTTGATCTCTTTGCGCGAAAGCAGAGGTCATATGACATGATTCCACCAACAAAAAGTGTACTGAAGGAACATGCCAAACTAGCAGCCTACCAAGCAGGTCATATTTGGGGGCAGTGTGTTAATCGTCAGCCAGAACCTCAGTGTCCTTCCAAGTGGGGATGGTCAAAAAACGGTGATGACTGGGAAGTTGTATGGACAATGCTAGAACCCATTTCCAAGAGCTGCTGTGAACTGACAAAGTGTGGGTTCAAGACAGAGTGTGGTGGAAAATGCAAGTGTGTAAAGAATGGACTATTCTGTACTCTACTCTGTAGTTGCCCTTGCCAGAATTCCTAGGAAAAAAAACTGATGAACAATGAATGGACTTCTGGCCAGAGTAGGTTGAGTATTGTTTGAAATATGGACTCTTAGACATGGCATATGTAGCAAATGACGTCATTTGGCGGCCATCTTGTAAAATGGCTGCCATATTGGACCCTCGGAATGATTAGTGGTGTTCCCACATCAAACCCAGACAAAGAGAACTCATCAAGTATCTGAGTAAGAACTTTAATGGCACGTAGTACTCCAATATTCTGCCTTAAAAAGGACCATATGGCGGCCATCTTGGAAAATGGCCGCCATATTGGAATTTCAAGTGGCTAGCACTTTTTTTTTTTCAAAATCTAATGCAAATTAAATAATTATGCCAAATTTCATGCTTGTATCATCAAATGAACGATTGTTTCACTTATCTGCCCCACTATTAGGTCGGAACATCTCTAGCGAAGATCATGGACTTCCGTGTCTTTCTTCACTGAGATATCTTCTGCTCAGTTACTGCTGATAAGGCTATCACTCCGCCTCGGGTAAGGCCTTTTAACGAAAGGGGATAAACCTCGACTCCTTGGTTGAGTTGGGTATACTCGTGAGGAGCTTTGAATGGTTCTAAACACATGACACTGTTTTTCAAGGGACTTACACATACCAATTCAAGTCTTTCAAAAGTCGGTAGGCCAAGGTTCTGACTCTCAAGACTGTCCCTACTGCCTGGTATCCCTGAAAAGTTTAGGAAAGTTGTACGGTTCCTCTTCCTTAGCTTTCTACACTGAGGGGTGGAAGGAGTTCCCTTATTTGGGTGCCAGGTTATGTGGCTAAATTTCAGAACTCATTGGATCACGACCCTAGGTTCGAGTCCTCCATCCCGCAAATATGAGAAGTGTCTAAAGGGGCTTTAAAAGAGATGCTTCCGTTTCCTGTGAAGGCTCTGCCGTGCTATCTGAAGAAAACCTGGCACCTCAAACCTAAAAGTCTAAGACTGTTTCTTAACACAGAGGAACACCGAGAGGGTCGAGATAACGCCAAGAACCAGACCAGAGCTGACGAAGTTAGGGGTTAGAACCAAACCTTGCCTTCAAAAGGAATCTTCCAGTCAGCCAGGTGTTGAAGGCTGGGTTGCAAATACAGAACACCACCTTCAAAGCCTTGAATCTACAGGATTATACCCACAAGTCCCATGAGACCTTTGTGCCTGGTCTGATGTCGGCTTCTTAAATAGTTGTGTAGCTAGACCAGGTACTATCATTATAATTATCATTATTATTGTTATTATTAACAGCTAAGCTACAACCCTAAGTAAAAAAGTAAGATGTTATAAGGCCAAGGACTTCAACGGGAAAAATAACCTGGTGAAAAAAGTAAATAAGGAAATACATAAACTACAAAAGAAGTAATAAGTAATCAAAATAAAAGAAGTTAAGAACAGTAAAAACTTTAAAATAAACCTTTCATATATAAACATGACAGTAAACATCTGGTCTATGGTAATGCATGGATCTAAGTCTGAAATGGAGGTAGAATGACTGGCTCTTCTCCATCATTCTTTCTGCACCTCTCTTGAGGAGAAAGTGGTCGAATTGTTACTGGCTTGATCTAACTTGATTCTCTTAAACGACAGTTCTGAGCTCTATTCTTTAGAATCTAGAAAAGTGTGTAAAGAATGGACTATTCTGTACTTTACTCTGTAGTTGCCCTTGCCAGAATTCCTAGGAAAAAAAACTGATGAACAATGAATGGACTTCTGGCCAGAGTAGGTTGAGTATTGTTTGAAATATGGACTCTTAGACATTGGCATATGTAGCAAATGACGTCATTTGGCGGCCATCTTGTAAAATGGCTGCCATATTGGACCCTCGGAATGATTAGTGGTGTTCCCACATCAAACCCAGACAAAGAGAACTCATCAAGTATCTGAGTAAGAACTTTAATGGCACGTAGTACTGCAATATTCTGCCCATCCTGCCTAGAATATTTGGAGGAGGGCATAATACTGTATATACAAACCAGTCGATCTTTATTCACCAGATATATTGTCGCCGAGTGCTACCCACTTCGAGGTAAGGGATATCTTGGATGGACCAAGCCCTATCAACTTATTCATCCCTATGATAGACATGTAGGAGGTTGCCGGTGTAATCTCATTCACTCCTGTACGGGAAATAGTAGATAGACATTTCCAGGGAAGAAAATTAACCAACCACTCGGGTTCTAGGGGGTTTTCCGTCGCACAAATCAGCGAGTCGTTCAAGTTAAACTTCCCACCTCAACCACCCCTGTCTTGAGCAAAAAGGTATAAATGAAAGACTTCCGACAGGTAAGGGGGCAGGAGGTGTCCATCTCTTCGTCACTCATCACCTACCGTAAACTACCTCGTTAACTACTTCAACGCCACTCCCAGATTGATGTGAAAACAATATCCTCTATATAAAGGACTGAAAATTTTAAAGCTAGTAGAAATACAAATTAATTTTAAAATTATATATTTTTCAAATTCAGAAAATGGTGTTAACATTTTCCGTTAAGTATTATTGAAAGAAATTGTGCCATGTTCATATAGAGCTCACAAAATCATCCTGTGTAATTCTAATTAGACTTAACAGCTGTTCGTAACCGGAGGTATCAGGAAAAGACTGCTTCAATTACCAATTAAAAGTAACTTTGAATTGAAAAATATTTTTATTAGGAGATAATAATGTATTAAAACCTGCTCTAAGGCTCATAATAATGAACATTATAAAAATGAGTAAATAGAAACAACTGGAACGTTATTTACCACAAAAGTGCCGACAGTAAAAAATCATCAAAGATTATTACTTAACTTTATTATAACACAGAAAAGTGTTTGGAACATAGGTAAATGAAAGTCAAAAAATGGACGAAGACTGGAGGAACATACGATGGAAGAGCTATAGGGTTAAATATCCTAATGCAGAGATATAAGAAACCATTAGAACTGTAATAAAGATAACTAATTTCTATAATCAAGAAATACGTTACAACATGCCAAGGGCTTTGAAGTATATTAATAAAACAGTACGCCCCAACTCGACTCTATGATTCCGTGACGATCCTCTAGTTCTAGTACATTACTTCAAAGAATTTCAAGCACCTTTAAAACAAATACCTAACGCATAAAAAGCAAGTTCTGTAAACAGAGGATAAAAAGAACATCAATAAGAACAACAAATGCAAATATTTTTAATATGGATATCTTCAGAAAAATTCCATATAATTTAAAATTTACTTATTAGGAATATTTGAAAGGCCCAATGATTATAATATTTCCTTTTACTATCTATGGAACTTTCAAAGGTTAATTGCCTGTAGAAAATTCAATGCGATATCTCCACCCAGAAAATTAATATTGTATGACTTTTAGTACTACTAGTAGAGGGTTAGATTCTCCATGTGCTTGTGATATTCATGTGTCAATGGCGAGAAATTTTCAGTGGATAAAACATAACAATTTTCAAACAAATTCATATAATTTTATTCCATCTTTTTTTCCCCCTTCTAAAAATTAGTAGGTGAGTTTTTCATCCTATGTCCACTGGTAAAATTTCAAAGGACAAACACACTAAAACTTTGTTTATCTTAATGAAATCAGTTTCAAAAATAAATAAATGAGAGTTTGAAACAAACCTATGTTGTTTGTTAAAATACAAATGAGTATATTAATGGTTTACATCCGATTTTTCTTGTTTAAAGCCGAACAAAAATCTATCAGCTCTTTTCATTAAAACCATAAAAAAGTTATCCTTAAACAGGTGTTTCTGACCTGTAGAACTTCATTTAAAGAAAAGAGAATAAAAAAACCGAATACTAAAGAATAAAAGAAGAAAATACTATTACACAAGAAAGGGAGAAGTAAGGGAACTTCCTAGCAAAATTTTGTGAATAAAACGAAAAGGGAATAGTTCACAGGAACGAACAGAAACTACTGTAAACAAAAGTAACGTAAACTATGAAATAAAAGAAATGTATGGGTCAGAGGAGGATGATAGGAAAAGGGAAAAGAAATTTGAAGAATAACGAACGGAAGAAAATATACACCACTAGAATGAAATAGAGAAACACTCCTTTTTGTTTGCATCTACACACATTTTCCGAGTAATTCAGGTAACTAGGAAAGGTTTTTTTTTATACTTAAGTATTATATTCAAGCTATAATAATTTCATATGTTTAAAAACACGTTCTCTATCTCTCTCTCTCTCTCTCTCTCTCTCTCTCTCTCTCTCTCTCTCTCTCTCTCTGTCTCTCTCTCTCTCTCTTGCGAATGGATGGAATATTGAAGACAAATAAGGCTCGTTTAATTAAATCCTACCTGTTTCGGTCACTCAAGATGGAATAAGATAAGGTGAGTTACCTAGAGGTCTCGTTTTCTACACTCACGTGCATGACGTCACCTGGCTAGTTCAGCCAGGCGACATATAGGCGGGAAATATGCCGCGGTTTTTTTTTTTTTCACAGACGTTTTTGTTTTCATTTATGTTGACCGATTCATCATGATTATATATGTCATATATAGGTGCTCCAATTCTTAATAGACCAATATAAATGTTGGTAGTGAAAAAGAATAGATTTTACCGGTTCCCATAAGACAAAGAACTATGTAATAAGTAGGTGAATAAATGCAAAAGAAATGAGGATATCAATGCCAAATATACACGAATTTGTTCGTCACATTTCCAACCCAATGATTTTGCCAGAAACCTTAGGCACAAGTCGCTCAATTGCTGACCTAAGACTGTCTGAAGTCTAAAAGAAGATGCCACACTGGCATAAAATCTTTATGATTATGTAATTATTGTTTGTTGTGATTCAGGTAAGCCTATCACTAATATTTCGTCACTTTAATTTCATTTACTAGGCATATGTTGCATGAATCATTTTGGTCAACTAAGAGAACTGTATATGAATAGGCCCACTTAAAAAAATACAAGAATATATGGATATATCAATTATATTTCTATAATTAAATCTTTAGCTACGACTGGAAGAATGTTTTCTGAAGATGAGAGAGAGAGAGAGAGAGAGAGAGAGAGAGAGAGAGAGAGAGAGAGAGAGAGAGAGAGAGAGAGAATTTTACAAAAAGGTTTTCGTATGTATAAATACTATTATTTGAGCTTCAGATTATATTAAAAAAAAAAATGTTGCTTCGAAATTTTCCAAAAGTTTTCGTCTTAGCAGATCCTCCCTATCTAATCAACTTGATTCAAAATCATTTCATAGACTATGGTTTTCAGGCTGGAGATAAAATAATTACCTCAAAATCTATGTCAAAAATCGTACATTTATCAGTAAATGATCTCAAAGTAGCCTACAAAATTAATGAGTCACTTAAACGTGAGAGGTTATAAACGGCAATGTGAGAAAACAGCAGCTCAGTTACTCTCTTCCTCAGTGGCTAATTCCATCAAATTTTGTAGTAAGAAAGGCTTATTGAAAAGTCAGTTCAATAATGAAACATCTGATTTTATATCTTTGATTGTTAGTTGGATTGGCTTGAATAACTTGTACATGAAGTATGTCGTCAAGAAAGGTAGAGGTGCTTTCTCGAACTGTCCACGTCAAGTTGAAATAGATGCTATATTTTGTTATTAATGTTGAAGTGAAAGGCAAAATGTTTCCGTTCCATTAAAAGGATTATCGTATAATATGTAGCATGGACAGTAATGATTTCAGTTCTTGATGACAAGACGGCTCTGTCAAGACACAGTCGAACATCTATTTTATTTCATACGACAAATTGGTTATTGCCTTGGTCATCCGTCACCTTTGGAGTTTTAATAAAGACTACGGTTATACATAGTGGGTAGAGACAAAAGTTAACGAGTTTAGGGTCTTAATGTTTGTAATAATGATGAAGCAACTGTACATCTTGTGTCACTTCTGAGTGCTTAAATATAAGTGGTCCATCTCAAAGGTTAAATATTGCTCCCAATTATCTAGATTCCGAGTTAAATATCTCTGCGTGTCTCGTGAAGCACCTTCTGC
>NC_090734.1:98576355-98618855 GCF_036898095.1 Palaemon carinicauda
CGCCATGGAAGCTTCTAGAAGAAATTTCTGATGCAATCTGGATCACGTGTTAAGACGTAGCAAAAGGGCAGCACGTGTCCTTCCATGATGACATATATCCTAAACAAGGATTTCTCTCAGGCTCTGTATCTCAAAATATGCTGACTCCACTAATTAAGACGATGACATCTTGGTCAAAACAGTACAGTTCTCTTATCAGGGCAGGCGCTCTCGGCAAGGCTTGGTTTACTTCCAAAATGCTGATGAAAATGAAGAGATGACAGGATTGCCAAAACAGGGCCATAGTTGAATCTTGTCTCGCCTCGCTGCTCACACTAGGAATAGATATTTTTATCTTTCAAACATCTCCCATTAAAAGTATATGTCTACCAAGGTGTCCGGACAATTCGGTCCCAGACAATTCGGTCCCGGACAATTCGCTCCCGGACAATTCGGTCCTGGATAATTCGGTCCCAGGCAATTCGGTACTAGGACAATTCGGTACCAGAGCAATTCGGTACCAATTGATTCTTATAATATGAATAAACAGTATTTTTCCATTTTTTTTTTCGTTTCTCAAATTCCTATCAGTTCTAAGCATTACTTTTAACAGAAAATTTTTGCTTATGTTAATATAGATATAAAAAAGTCGAATTGATTTATCCTTGTTTGTGCGATAAATAAAAAAAAATACTTTTTTGGTTTCTTTATTATATGAAAAATAAAACAGTAAAAACCATACACTTCTTATGTTAAAAGTATGTATATAAAGATTAAATAGTAAAAAATATACATTTCTTGTCGTTAAAAGCATATAGAAAAGATTTAAACTTCAATATTATGAGCGATTGCTTTAAGGAACTGCATACTTTCTGCTTGATTATATTTCTGTATTAGATGAATGATACGCTTGTCACCATCCCTGTACTTCTTTTTTTTTACTGATTCATCCCCGTTTCGTAGCATTTGTAATTCGAATATGTGAATATATGAATTTTCAAAATAAGAGACAATAGGTTGAGGGATATAATCATCATCAACCAATTCAACAAAGGCATCCACAACCTGATTTAAAGGTAAAAATGCTAAGGCTATAAAACATCTCAATTCAAGACTGAATATGTCATCTTCGTACCATCAGTACTTTCTTTATGCTTTTGGTACACGCAGTTTTCCTTATCAACTAATTTTGTTTTTCCCTTTTCCGACTGTATGCAGTTGCAAGACTTCATTGTGTGAATGATGGGTGAAGCTAGACTAAAAAGTCTGGAATAAAGAAACTAATAAAGTCGTTTTGTTTACATTTTTTTCTTTACACCAAGGGGATAACCAAACTTGTCATTTAAATAATAAAGTAGTTAAGTGGATTGTTTAAGTTATTTGTAAACAACTACTGAATAACGAAAGTAAGTAGTTAGGTATTTAGGTATTATTATATATAAATAGTTCATAATATGTAATGTAGAAATATCATATTTTCCTGATTTAGACATTTTAAAAAATGACCAGCCTGGTACCGAATTGTCCTGCTACCGAATTGTCCTAGTACCGAATTGTCCGGGACCGAATTGTCCGGGATCGAATTGTCCTAGCACCGTCTACCCATGACACCATTCTCAGAAAATTTGAGAGAGAACAGTACTTTTAAGAGTAACGATCAGTGATTACAAATAACTAAAAAAAAAAAAAAACATCTTAACACAAAGCTCAGTCATCCTTTAAGAATTATATTTTACCCTTTATAGTATTCTTAGTCATGTAAAATATGTAATGGTAATATGGAACTAAAAGCCACAAAAGTTCCTCTAACAAGAAAACACTGAAAATTTATTTCATTGGGAGTTTTAAACACGTCAAGGAATCAATAATATAATATTAAAAAAAAAAATCTGGGGTTATTTATACAATGTAAGATTCATAAATTATGACGCATGAATTCTTGAGCTTACTAATCCCATCAAACCGGAATAAAATACATGTTTAACTGTGAAAAAAAGTCTTTGTACCTACATGACTCAAAAATATTGATATGAAGACCACCAGTAAATACATAAGGAAAGTATAATCCACGAAAGAATTCTTTATCATGATTACATACATAATTAATTATCTTGAAAGGATGGAAGTAATAACGACAGGTGCAGTTCAGGGAAAAAGAATGAAAATGAGGAGTGAGAAAGGAAACGAACAGGAAAGTGGAAGCGCTCATCTTGTTTCCCTTTATTAACCATTTTCTTTTCTCTCTCTCTCTCTCTCTCTCTCTCTCTCTCTCTCTCTCTCTCTCTCTCTCTCTCTCTCTCCCCGAATCCCAGGTTTATAACCTTGCAGGAATTCCAAAATTTTTGAATCAGATTTTTCAATAAATATGGTCGTCTTTGGTATACATTGGAGATATTTGAATTCATCATAGGGATAATGATGAAATAAATAAATCACTCCTGATTACTTATGCAGCATTGTGTCACTCATCCTGGGTTTACATCTGAAACAAATCTTAATAACGTTATTCTTGCGAAGACTTTCAGATATCTGCATGAAAAATAAAATCTAAAGTATAAATGCAAACAGAAAAGGGCCATTTCTTTGCGTTTTCTATTATTATTATTATTTTAAAAAGCTAGTTGGAAAAGCTAGCTGCTATATGCCTGAGGACTCCAACAGGGGGAAAATAGCCCGGTGAGGAATGGAAAGAATATCAATGAACTACAAGAGTAGGATAAACAATCATAATGAAATATTTCAAGAGCAATTACAACATTAAATTAGATTATTCATACATAAACTATAAAAACCTCACAAAAAGGGAAGACAAATAAGGTAGAAAAGCATACCCAATTGTACCTCATTGCAAGAAAACTAATACAAGACAGTGTAAGGCCATGGTACAGAGGCTATGGCACTACCAAAGACCAGTGAGCAATGATTTAATTTTGGAGTGTCCTTCTTTTAGAAGAGTTGATTGTCATAGCTAAAGGGTCTCGTAATCAGAGATAAGCACCCAATGTATTATTGTCTGGCAAGTCAAAGGTTCCAGTAACTCTTTAGTGGTTGCATCTTAATGGGTGGCTGGTAACCCGGAGGAACAAATCTCTTGTATATTATTCCCAAGGTATCACCTTTCACTCGAATGGGTAACTTTCTTTCTGGCCATGAGCAGATCATACGTGAAGCTGCTCACAGATCCGGTAACTTCTTGGACCTAGCATAACAAGTAAGGGTAGTTTTACAATGGGACATTTGATTATGCTTTGGTTTTATCAGTTATTAAGACTGAGAAGCTGGTCCCTGACGTGTCATACTCAAGTAAGATAATAATAATAATAATAATAATAATAATAATAATAATAATAATAATAATAATAATTAGAGAAGGGCATCGTTACTTAATGAAAATAGGGATTATCGATTGAATATAGAGTATATCAAACTCTTTGTAAATTCCCCCCTTCTCAAATATTCAACTTTACAAACTAAGTTACTCTAATTCCCGCCTCATTTATAAAAGTGTGAGTATAAAAGATTAAATTAATATTTCCACCTCAGTAAGAAAAGTGATATTTAATAATGTCGATAAATTATTCCAGTTTTTAAAAGGGAATTTGATATGATGAATTATATAAACATATTTGGTTTCCAAATATGTAATAACAAGCGTACTGTTAATACATTTTCAACAAAATACAATTATGCAAATTTAAAGTAAAAGATTTGGGAGCATAATCTTGCTCATGTAACATTTTCCCTCTTGCAACTTATTGATCGTAATTTGTGTCTATACTTACAGTTCATTAAACAAGAATGAGGGTTTTAAAAGTCTGTCAATTTTACGTGTTGATTTCTTACTCTACCGCTAGAGTTATTGGTTTTTTTGACTGGCTAGACAGTAATACATTGGATTTCTATATCTAGTTACGGCTAATTTTTCCTTTGCCTACAAATTCAACGAATAGTGTGGTCTATTCTTTCCACATTCTCATCTGTCCCTATACACCTTTCAACACTGAGATTACCAAACAATTCTTCTTCGTTTAAGGGTTTAACTACTGTTCAGTGGCTACTTTCCTCTTCATAAGGATTGAGACACTCTAGCTATGGTAAGCAGCTCTTCTAGGAGAAGGACACTCCGAAATGAAACCATTGTTTTCTAGTCTTGGGATAGTGCCATAACCTCTGTAACATTGTCTTCGACAGTCTTGGGGGTAGATTAAGGCTACATTTGTGCACACTATTCTATAGTTTATATATGGAAGATTTATTTCAATGTTAATACTGTTTTGTAAATTTTTTATTCTTAATTGTTCATTACTTGTCTTGTAGTTTATCTATTCAATTTCTTCACTTCGCTATTTTTCTTTGTTGGAACAATAGGTTTTTAGCATCGTGCTTTTCCAGCTAGGGTTTTAGCTTAGCTAATAATAATAATAATAATAATAATAATAATAATAATAATAATAATAATAATAATAATAAAAATAATAATGATAATAATATTAATATTAATATTAATAATAATACTAATATTAATGTTAATATTGATATTCATAATGAATAATCAATGATGTCATCAGCTATGGGTGCGTTTATACAACAATGTAATTTCAACTGATCAAGAGAAATTTAAACCTTGAGAGGTACACAGGTGCATCTTTGGCTTTGCCTAATGCAAAAAAAAAAAAAGAAAACTATGTTGGAAAAAGTGAACAGCAAGCAAGGTCTAGCCTGCTGCTGCAGTTAGTCGTCGCTCATATATACTTAGGGTCAGGAGATGCATTCATAGAGGTCGTAAGGTCAAAGATACTTGCGACAGTGAATTGAAAAAGCGTACCTCTTGGACTGAGTGATGGTGTTTCTTTAATAAAGTCTCGAATCATCTTGTAAATTCCCATATGGTATGATCCTTCAACGACTGTCTCGAATCTCCTGTAGCAAGTCTCTACATTATTTTTTGGTCTTTGGAGATTGCATTCTAGCATGTGATAAATACCCCACACACTTGGTTCAAATCTTGGGGATAGGATACACCTTACCTTCAATAGTTATGTTTAAGTAACGGCTACGTCTATCACTGTATTTATGAGTATCATTAACTTACTTACCACTAAAACTGTTACATGTCAAGTTATGTGACTTTTCTTATGTCACTCTTTTAGTGCACGATCATATACATGGCTAGATTTTTTGCTCTCTCTCTCTCTCTCTCTCTCTCTCTCTCTCTCTCTCTCTCTCTCTCTCTCTCTCTCTCTCTCTCTCTCTCTCTTTCTCTCTCTCTCTCTCTCTACATATATATATATATATATATATATATATATATATATATATATATATATATATATATATATATGTGTGTGTGCGTGTGTGTGTACGTTAGTGTGTATGTGTGTACATGTAAATACAGTATATGCATGTATAAACACATGCACGCATATATATATATATATATATATATATATATATATATATATATATATATATATATATATATATATATATATATATGCGTGCACGTATATATGTATGTATATACAGTATATGTATGTATAAAAAGACTCAAATGCTATGCATATATGTGTTTAAAAGCAAATATTTGCCCTTTAGTTCTTAAAACTGAATGTTACTGAAATACTTTGAATTTCGAAAGTTTCTTAGATTCCCAGGGGAACACTTGTCTGTGACATTTCATAACCAAGAGGATTAATCTAGATTAAAACATCTATTGCTTAGCCAAATAAATATTCATTCTACATTGAAAAATTCATATATACATACTCATCATACTACATCATGAAATTGTATAACTCACTCGATATAAAAATAATACAATAAATCATACACATCCAACTATCGCTTGGAAGATTTATATTGTCCATTTTTTCGTTGTTAGTAACCCACTGACTTAGAGAATGAGAAGCATTTTTTGGTCTCTTCCCTGTGATTATTTGACTACTTTATGCTGCTATCTTAACGCTTTTTCAATTCATTCTTGCAAATATCTTTGACATTACGACCTGTATGAAGGCATCTCCTGACCCCAAGTATAGATAAGCGACGACTAACTGCAGCAGCAGGCTAAACCTTAATTGCTGTTTCCTTTTTCCATCACAGTTTTTTTTTTTTTTTTTGCATTAGGCTAAAGCCCGCTTGCTTTTCACTTTTTTCAACACAGTTGTCTTTTCTTTGCATTAGACAAAACCAATGATGCACCTGTGTACCTCTCAAAGGTCATAATTTCTCTTGGTCAGTCGAAATTGCACTGTTTTATAGACGCACCCATAGCTGATGACATCATTGATTATTGATTATCAATATTAATATTACCGTTAACATTAACATTGATATTAACGTTAACATTAACATTAATATTAGTATTATTATTCTTAATAATAATATTTTTATTAAGGTTATTATTATTAATATTATCATTAATATTATTATTATTATTCATATTATTATTAATATTATTCATAACATTATCGTTCATATTATTATTATTATTCATATTATTATTATTATTATTATTATTATTATTATTATCATTATTATCATTTCGGAGTGCCCTTCTCTTAGAAGAGCTGCTTACCATAGCTAGAGTGTCTCAATCCTTATGAAGAGGTAAGTAGCCACTGAACAGTAGTTAAACCCTTGAACAAAGGAGAATTGTTTGGTAATCTCAGTGTTGAAAGGTGTATAAGGACAGATGAGAATGTGGAAAGATTAGACCAGACTATTCGTTGAATTTGTAGGCAAAGGAAAAATTAGCCGTAACTAGATATAGAGATCCAATGTATTACTGTCTAGCCAGTCAAAGAACCCAATAACTCTAGCGGTAGAGTAAGAAATCAACACGTAAAATTGGCACACTTTTAAAACCCTTATTCTTCAACATGCTTAAACAGGTGCAACAGTAAAGGATAGAGATAAAAGTATTGATGATGATTTGTTGTGGAAAGGTTGTAGGCTACTTGCACGAATCGAACTATGAAACTGGTAAGAACTAATAAGAAAGTTTTGAAAATTAAGTAATTTCAGTAACATTTAGTTTTCATAAGCAAATCATGTTATATATATATATATATATATATATATATATATATATATATATATATATATGTGTGTGTGTGTGTGTGTGTGTGTGTGTGTGTGTGTGTGTGTGTGTGTTTGTGTAATAATCATCATCATCATCGTTATTATTATTATTATTATTATTATTATTATTATTATTTTTATTAAGCTATCTATAAACATTTCAGCTCTTTATGAACGCAGTTACAGATCATAACTTTAATGAGCTAGTTATCCAACAAATCTTAACGCAGCTGTAATAAAGAAGTTACCCTTACAATCTGTTATCTGCTCACGAAGCCCCACCCAAATATGCAGAACTGTTTGGGAAAAAAAAATTTCGTGGCCAGGCTGCCTGGCTCCTTGTCGCCGTTTTCGCTCGAGTAAAGTATATGGAAGGAGGAGGAGTTAGCAAACTACCCATCTTTCAAGACTGGACGGCAGGAAATAGAATTTTTTCGCGTTACGAAGTATAGCGAAAAATAATTGTCCTAACGACATGTAAGCAGATCTTAGTGTCTTGTTACTTGAGTTCAGTTGTTATGTAGGCAGTGGCCAATGAGAATTTAGTGTTGGGTGAAACGTATTCAATGTTTGAAGAGGTATTTAGTAAGTGGTCACTTTGTAGCGCACGCTAGCTCTAGCAAGTCAAATTTATTATTAATATTATTATCATTATTATTTATTAGTAGTACAAGAGTGAGGTTCCACCACTCAAATTTGGCTTACTCTGCATTATTGCCGTGGATATACAGATTTCCATAGTTTTTTCAAAACTTGAGATTTTGTTTTTTATCTATGGTTTTTCCTGGGCGGCAGAGGAGGCTTATAGGTTAATTTGAAAGTTTGTTCATTTTGTTTTAAATGTGATGTTATATCTATATTGTTTTTTAAAAGTATGATTCATTGGAAAAATAAACCTGGCGTCAACCGGCACGGTGCGCTGTAATGCAATTCATTGTTTTATTATGTTCATACCTGAAGAGGATGCGGAGTGAAGTGAGGAAAAGAGTTTAATAGTACTGTACCAAGAGTAGGGCAATTGAAATACCAAGTTCTTAATAATTTCTAGTCTTTCCTGTCGCCATGTGAGAATATGAAATGTCTTGTACACGTAATTTCAATCAATGCAAATATCACCCACGAATGGCATTTAATACCGAATTCTATCTTGGGAATATATATCCACTTGGAATTAATTTTATGGTAAGAGCTTATGGCCGGGTGGAGGTTCGAACCGACACATGTTCGGCTGGAAACCATGCCTACAGTGATAGCTCAGTCGGTAGGGTCACTGTAGGCATGGTTTCCAGCCGAACAGGTGGGGGTTCGAATCTCCACCCGGCCAAAAGCTGTTCCCATAAAATTAATTCAAAGTGGGTTTATATTCTCAAGATAGAATCCGGTATTAAATGCCACTCGTGGGTGATATATATATATATATATATATATATATATATATATATATATATATATATATATATATATATATATATATATATATATGTATATAAGACTATATATATATATATATATATATATATATATATGTATATAAGAATATATATATATATATATATATATATATATATATATATATATATATATATATATATATATATATATATATATATATGGATGATATTTACATTGATTGAAATCACGTGTGATTGTGATATATATTCATTTATAATAACCACGTGTTGCAAACTTACAATTCAGCTATCATGGTGGAGATGGGTTTATTTCAAGTGTATGAACAGATTCCTGAATTCGACAGGAATATGTACCAGGACTTGTCGTAACTTTTATCTCTTTTGATAGCTCAGTCGGTATGGTCCCTGCAGGCATGGTTTCCAGCCAAACAGGTGGGGGTTCGAATCTCCACCCGGCCAGAAGCTGTTACCATAAAATGAATTCCAAGTGGATGTATAGTCCCAAGATAGAATTCGGTATTAAATGCCATTCGTGGGTGATATTTACATTGATTGAAATCACGTGTGCTTGTGATATATATTCATATATATATATATATATATATATATATATATATATATATATATATATATATATATATATATATATATATATATATGTATGTAAAAGATCGTGGTGAGGGGCATATGGAGATGGTTTGCACATACTTCCCAAGAGCGATTACTTCACCAAACGTTTTATTGGTCTCCACAAGGCACTAGAATAGTTGGAACTTATGTAATTAGCATTGACATTCGCTATACCTAAATTTGAGTGTAATAGTTTCCTTACGTAATTGATATATATATATATATATATATATATATATATATATATATATATATATATATATATATATATATATATATATATATATATATATATATATATATATATATATATATATATATATATATATATATATATATATATATATATATATATATATATGTATACATATGTATATATATATATATATATATATATATATATATATATATATATATATATATATATATATATATGTATATATATATATATATATATACACATAAAGATCATGATGAGGGGCCTATGGAGATGGTATGCACATACTCCTCGCACTCCCCAAGAGAGATTGCTTCACCAAATGTTTAACTGGTCTCCACAAGGCACAAGAAGAGTTGGGAGACCCAGGCCTCCATGGCTGAGAACTATGAAGCGTGAAGTAGGCGTAGGAGGATATAATGAAGATGATGATACTCACTGTTATTGAAGGGATAAAATGGTAAATCCTTTGGGTCAATGTCTATTAAACAGCTCTGGAGAATCACCTGAATATTAGAACATAGAGAAATAAGAATTTATTTTATTAAAATTCTATTATTTTATGCAAAGATAATATCTGTTTCATCAGTATTCTAATTTTATGGGGTTACTTGAGTGTTTCTATTAGGTGTATAAGGTATGATATTGTTAATTCTTTCAGTATTTTAAGGCTTAGAAACAATGATTTTTTTTAACAGCGTTGTCAGATATCAGAAATTTTATATACGGTAATTCTAAAGTAGTTGTTTTCGACCTCATATCGCATACAGTATCGGTTGCGTGTGAAAGAGAGGGAGGTAGAGGTAGTGGTGGGGTATCCTTCATATCTGATTGCAACAGTAGCAGAACAATATAAAGAACAATTAAAAAAAATTAACATTACATTAGCATGTAAGAAAGTTTCCTAACATCATCATAATATTCAGTTTCCACTGACGAAAAAGAACTTTTAGATTTGTCAGAAATATAGTAGTCACTGGCGAAACATTTAGGGTAGAAGAAGGCATATCTGAAGATACCAGTTTTAACAGATATCTATATGTAATGGGCTTTTTTATAGGCCGTAAAATAGGTTATTTGAAGTGAGTGTGTAAGGATAAGTTTTTCATTACTGTATTGTTTTTATTAATTTACTGGCTTTAATAAATGTGCGAAGAGAAAAAGGGAGAGTGTAACATTGTTATGTACTCTATGTCAACTTTACAGTACGTGGTAGTACATGTTACAAATTATGGTCATGGAGTTGAATAGTAACAAAACTCAAAGTATGATTGTAAATAAGTCGAGGACAGTGGCTCCTCAACATCCAGATCTCAACATTGATAATGTTTCTTTAACTCTGTATGAGTCTTTTAAAATTTTAGGTTTGACTCTTGCCAGCCAATTTACTTTTGAGAATCTCACTAGGTCTGTATCCTCTTTAATTGCACAAAAATTTGATTTGTTGAGAAAGTCTTTTCAGCTTTTCGGTGATCAATCAATTCTGAAAAAGTGTTTGGATTCTTCCATTCTACCTTATAGCTAGTATTGTTCTCTAGTCTGGTCTTCAGCTGCTGATTCTCATCTTAATTTGTTGGACTGAAACTTACGGTATATTAAATTTCTTATTCCCAAACTAGATACTAATTTCTAGTACTGTTGTTCAATTGGTTCGTTATGCATGTTGCATAAGATTTTTCATAATTCTCCTCCTTTACATTCAGATCTTTTAGGACAATTCCATCCACTTCATAATACTAGGCAGACATTTAATTCTAATAGTCGGGATATTCCATCATGAGGCTTAATAATATCTTATTCTAGAAGTTTTATTCCAGCTGTGACCAAGTTGTGGTACGATCATCCTAATTGGGTAGTTGAATCTATAGAACTTGAAAAGTTCAAATTTGTCGCAAATGTTTTTATGTTGAACAGGTTGACATAAATCTTTTTTATAGTTTATTTATGAAATCTCTGTTTTGACGTTACTGTTTTATAAATATTTTATTTTAATTGTTCATTATTTCTCAGATTGTTTATTTATTTTCTTATTTCCTTTCCTCACTGGGTTATTTTTCTATGTTGGAGCCCTTGGGCTTATAGTATTCTGCTTTTCCAACTTGGATTGTAGCTTAGCTATTAATAGTGATAGTAATAATATATTATAAGAAAAGAAATCTTGATATCCATACAACTCCTTATCAACAAGAGGGGCTCAAATGCAACACTGGTGGTTAAATAGGCCAAGTTTATTTTTATGAACACTTTGAGATCTATTACTTAAAAATTCAATAATGGTGTTAAGAAACGGCCCACTCACTCCCAACTGTTTGAGTTTGAAAACAAGGGCCTCATGATTAATATGGTCAAAGGCAGCACTAAAATCAAGGCCAATCATATGAATTTACGGACCACAGTCGAGTGATTTTTCTACAGCTATGGAGATTGTAAGAAGGGCATCACATATTCCAAGTCTTTTACTAAAAACAAATTGCAAACTAGGGAACAGATGATTACCTTCAGCAAACTTATATTTCTTTTTATCTTTTATTAAACAAAAATACATGCAATATCAAAGCACTATTTTCACAGACAAGTAAAATTCATAGATGGAATACATAAAATGTTAATTTATAGATCAGTTTTACTTATTATTCTTATACCTATAATTTCTCAAAACAGCTTTCTTTAAAATTCAACTTTCCATAAACTTTGCGGGTCTTTTCTTATTAACAAAAGTTTATCATAGAATCAATACAATGGCTTCATATACATTTATATACACATTAGAAACAATAACAAATTACAGCCCTTGCAAATAACAAAATATGTAAGTCTTTTGCCCTATAAAGTAACTTATTTTTTATTCTTTATTTTACAATAGCTTTAAGTACACATTCTTTGGTAAAAAGCTTGACTAATTCATTAGGATAAACTCTACCTAATATAAACTACGTTTTTGACATTTTATTCCCTTGGTAAGCTATCAAGTTTAGGTCGTCTGTCAATAGACCCAAAGATCGACCAGACAATATTATATAAAAGACATATACAATACTAGATTACACTGCTTTAAGTTTCTTAGTATACTTTCCTGTTTCATCATCTGATGATAAATTCTGGTTCATCCTTTCCATGTTTTGACACATGTTTCTTCAGCGTTACCTTAAGTTCTCTTTTATAGTTTCTTTTTGTACGCCATGTTTCTATTTTCATATCAGTACTGTAAAGTTCTGTTTGGGAAGCTGGCATCTCATAACATATTTCCTCAAAATCCATTTTCCCCCTGATTTTCCCTTCACTATACCTGTTGCTTCGTTTTCTATCAATACCTCGTTTTCTTTAACCTCCTTATGAATCTTGACCTTTGTTTTTGACGTACGTAATTCAATGACACTTATTGATTGGGAAACCCCAATTCCTGGCCTCCCTTCATTATCATCATCCTGCTCGTAATCAAGACTCTCCTGATAACGATCCCTTTCGTCCTCATAATTTGGCCCACCATCGTTTACCCGTTTCTTCAGTTTTCCATAAACAATTTCTTCCCTTATGTAATCCAAAGGTTCTCCTGAGACAAGGTCTTCCCTCGCTTCTTCCCCTAGCTCACTTCCACCACTCCTTTTGGTTGTGCCTTTCCTGATTTTTATCGAGACGCCGTTATCCCTTTCTTTCTTTGATGCATTTTGTTAATTATCTGTAACAATTTCTTCTGCTAAGTGATCTAACACCCGTTTTTCCATTGAATTACTTTCTCCACCCCAGTCCATTCCTCTGGTCGCTATATCTGTAGTCTGATAACTTTGGTTATATCCGCTTTCCTCGTATGTTGTCTTTTCTGCATTGTCCTTGTGCAACCTATTTGCTTTTACGCTGGTCTCATCCTTTCCTCCCGTATGTAGATGAGGGAACTCTCCTTCTTTAAACTTATGCCTTACATTTTCGTATTTGCAGTCTTTAGCTATATGCCCTGTTTCACCACTCCGAAAGCATGTCCGTCGCTGCCCATTATACAATAGAGTTAAGGTAAAACCGAAAACTGTAATTGATGAGTGAACATTCTCTTTTAGTCTCATGCTGGCTGTGCTGACTCCCGTCATAATCCCTTTGAATGGTCCGTTAGCATATTTGTTTTTCCTGATTCCTTCCACTTTGCCATATTTTAATAAAACCTCGATCAGCTTTTCATCTACGAGTCCGAAAGGAGTATTCCTTATAGAAACATACATGATAGAAGTACTAAGATTAACAATCTTTACATTTCCCAACTGGTCTGAACATACTTCTTTGCCTTCGTAATTTTCCATGAGATCATTAAACGCATTTGGTACTACTTTAATAATTACTCTGTTCTTATTTATAAATTGAACTCCTATAATTGAGTTATGAATCATTTTCCATGTTTGTAAATAACATTTCACTAACAACATCCATAGTAGGGTATGCAGTAAACTGCAGCCCAAAGGAGTCCTTTCTACTAAACGGCGTTGATTATGACGCCATACAGTTACACTGAAACTAGTTACCGAAAAAACTCAATAGATGGTAGCACCGTCGCCATCGTCTTGCATAGACTCACCAACCTAGACAATGCTGGGGGGGGTGGGGTAAAACTCAAGATAACAACTCTTAACGAGGTTTTCTAGGTTTATAGCTTCACTGTCGGTTAACTCATCTCCACTATTATTACTTCAGCATTAACGGAACATATTCACTGAAACATCACAAAATTTTTTCAGAGAAACTGCACCTATAGCTTAAGAAATAAGCAAACATAAGCAGGAGCAGCAACAAAGTTGTTTACCTACTGGCTTCTTCTTCTTCCCAACAGCAAACCTATTAAGAAGTTTTGCCAAAAGACTTTCAAAAGGTTTAGATAATATTGGTGTTACGGAAATTGGGCTGTAAGCATTTGGACTTGAACTACCACAAACATATTTTCATAGAGGAGAGACATCACCAATTCTCCAACAAGTGCTACATGTTCCTCTTCTTGCTAACTTATACAAAATAACAGATACAGAGAGAAGGATCTTTTATAACAACAGAAGATGAAGAAAGGCAATGTTGAATGAAACGCTTTAGTGAGATTATGAATAGTAGATACGATGGAAATATTTTGATTGATATACCTGAAGCTGATGAGGGCCTTGATGTACCAATGAATGAATTCAGTGTCCTTGAAGACGAAGCTATTAATAAAAAACTCACGAGATGGAAAGCCTTTGGTTATAATAGTATACCTGCTGAAATGATACTGGCTGAAAATGAATTGACTCTCGGAATGCTTACAAGATTATTTTGTAGAATATAACATGTAGAGGCAAAACCTGATGAATGATGGTTACGAGTGTTGGTGAAAATGGCCAAAAAATTAGACCTGCCTTATTTTAGTAATTACAGAGGCATTGTATTTACGTCAGTTTTCATGAAAATATATAGCATGCTTATTCCAAAGAGACTAGAAAGAAAGATTGATGAAAAGCTCAGAGATAACGAGCAGGATATAGACAAGGTAGAAGTTTTACTGACCAAATTTTCATATTGACATATGTTGTACAGTAATGCGTAGTATATAGAAATCCCCTTTTGATGGCATTTGTGGACTATGAAAAAAATCTTTGATAGTGTGCAACGGCCAATTTTGTGGAGAGTCCTGCTTTATTATAGAATTCCACTTAAATATGTAAATTTGATAAATTCTGTTCAAGACCATAGCAAGGGCAAAGTTAATGTTAGTGGAGTCCTATCAAATGAATTTCTAGTGATCAACGAAATACGCTAAGGGAATGTGTTGTCACCTATACAGTATTTTATATCCTCCTCATGGATTTTGTAATATGTAGAACAGTCAGAGATGGTGAAGAGGGATTGAACTGGATTGGTAACAGGAAATTAGGTAACTTAGAGTATGCTGATTATGTTGTTCTTACTAGCAGAACACGACAGGATTTGCAATGCTTGCTTACCAGAATGCATAACATATCACATGAGGTTAGGCTCAAGATATGCAATGGAAAAGGAAATATTGGAAGGAGAAACGAGAGGTAGAATCTTTTAAGTATTTAGGAATTATGGTGTCCAATACAGGGTTATTAGAATTAGAATTTAGTGTAAGATCTAGAAAAGTAAATCAGACAATGGCTAGATTTCCCAAATTTCATAAATCAAATTACCTGAAATTTTATATAAAAAAAACCCATCCAGATATCAGTTTAGTGAGATCTTTTACTGTATGGACATGAGTCGTGGTATGACAATGAAACAATCTCCAAATATTTAGTAGATTTGAAAAGAAAACTCTTGAAAGAATATTGGGAGTTAGATGGCAGGACAGGATGAAAAATGGAACTGAGAGAGATTACTCGTGTGCCATATGTGGATGAGATCATGGTGAGGGGTAGATGGCGATTCTTTCGGCATGCTCTTAGCACTCCCCAAGAAAGAGTAGATCACCAAACTTTTAACTAGTCTCCACAAGGCACTAGAAGAGTTAGAAGACCCAGTCCTACATGGCTGAGAACTCTGAAGCGTGATGATGAGTGGAAAAGTATTAAATTAAAAGCTCAAGATGGACATGAAAGGCAAAATCTAACTGAAGCCCTTTGCATCAATAGCCGTAGGAGGAGATGAGGATAATGATGATGAAGTGTACAGTACTTGATGTTAAAGGTTTGAGTATTTTCGTTATTGTTTTAAGAAATGTTTTGAAGCAAGCATCCAAAAGATTTTTTTTCTGAAGTGAGAGGCAAAGCTTGGAACAACGGTAAATTTCAAGTACCGTAGTTAATTATGAGTTCACAAAGTAAACATGGTAATAGCACAAGTACAATAAAACTCGATCAAAGGGGATTTTGCAGATACATTTTCCTGCCAATTAAAGCACGCCACACAATGCTCATAATAAGCAATGTTTTCTCCCATGGACATTGCGGTGGAATGCAGAAATTATTATGAGAAAATCAATGTCAAGTTTGTATCTTTGGATTCATTTGTAATGATAACTTCTTAAATGATTTCTAGAAAGAAATGAGATAGCTGAACAATTATGCTTTATTGTGAGATGTGACATAATAAAACTTATTATAGTTAGATAACTTTGATTTCGGTACCTACACTTATGTGCAATTTCTCAGACAAGATTTTTTTTTTTATTTTTTTTTTCAGCAATTTACAGTGCAGGATGTTTCATACTTATCAGTAGTTTTAATTTAACATTTCCCTAATTTTTGTCAGGGTTATGGTAGTGATCGACCCAATAAAAGTGATCATCACAAATTACCTAAATGATGGCCCTATTGTATTAAAAGTCCCAAATATTCCAGGATTTGATGAAGAGGGTACACAGTCAATCCCCTTTGACAGGAAGGTGTGGTTAGAACGCTCTGATTTCCGTGAGTTAAGGAAGGGAAAATTTGTGTGGGTGTTTTAGTTCTTTCCCTCAATGGTGAGAATATAAACAGATTCAACGATAACCATTCTTTAAGGTAACTCCAGAAGTTTTTAGATTTTTTTAATATACTTTACTTACAATACTTAGGTAAATAGTTTTCCTAAAAGTCTATAATGCACAATTATAATATAAGGTAAGACTTACCTTAGGGTTGAGATGATTGGCTATTGTTTTTTTTTTTAAAGATTTTAATCAGAGTTATAGATTATCTTGCTACAAAAGCACTGAATGTTTCTAACATTGTATTAGTTTATGATAGTACATTGAATTGATAGGTGTGCTTAATACAGCTTTTTAATCTTTTTTTTTTGGGGGGGGGAGGGGACTTCTTGCCTTCCTTAAAGGATTTTTTGCATTTTAAATAAGTGGTGTTTTATGACATATAGTTTTAGGACTGACTACCCTGGGTCACTAACCATGAATGTTGATGCCATATATCAGAATCCAGACTTAGATGATTCTATATTCGATTGTCATTTTACCACCATGTCTAAGATACAGATGATGATGGTAAGAGGGCTGTTGCTTGTTGTTAATTTCAACAATCACCATAGGGAGTGGTTAAATCTTGTTTCTCCTACTGATTACTATGTCTTAAATGCTTGGTGAGGATGGCAGGTTCATCTTTGCTAAAATTTTTGGGCATTATGTGTTGTACCATATTAGCGGTATTTTTTTTTTAGATTTATTTCAAAAGCAGGTCTTCTGAAAGTTATTTATCCTTTATGAGGAAATCCTAACGTTTATGTTTTGAATTGAATATCCTTTTGTTCTTTATTTAAAACAAACGATATCAGTGTCAATGACCTTCGATGTCAGGATGCCAGAAAACTCCAAATCAGTCAATCATTTTCAGTGAAGCTTTGAGCAAATCATAAGTGAAGCTACTCACACATATGGTAACTGTTTGGACATAGTGTACACTGACTCCCATGATTTTATAACAAGTAAGGCTGGCTCTCCAATTGAAAACATCTTATCATACCTTGGGTTTGTTAGAAATTTAGATTTCGTACTCATTTAAATTATACAGGTACAGTATATGAAATCTCAAGCAGATGTGGAAAGCCATTTTGAGTAAAATTTGTCATTTGAATGGGTCACAATTGTATAAAGGGACAGTCTATTGTTCTCTTGAATAAGAATCTAGTCAACATGTGTTAAAATAACGAGTGAAAGAGAAACCGTGGTTCAATGAGGAGTATAGATATGCTTATTTGGAAAAGCATAAAGCTTATCATCTTTATGAGCGTAACATATCAGATTGAACCTGGAATAACAATACTTAGCTAAGAGCAGTTTCCTAGATAGTTTATGCTTCAATAGATAAGGACTACAATTTGACCTTAAAAGAAACCCTTTCTATTAAAACTCAAGATCAAAAATGTCAACTATCCATATATCCGCACTCTCTGGCTTTAAAAGAAACCCTTTCTATTACAACTCAGGATCATAAATAGTTAATTACTCATAAATCTGCAGTCGTTGGTGTAGACTTAATAGTCTCTCCATTACTTAAACCAGATGGTTCTGTTACTCACTCTTCAAAGGAAAAGGCAATCATTTTGGATAATGTTTTTGACAGTAAGCAAAGTAATGAGAAACTAGATCTTCCTCATTCCTGCTTGCCTGAGGCTAAACTAACTAGTTTAAGATTTTGGTCCTGTGAAAAGGCCAGGTTTCCTAGCTTTTACGTTGTCTGTTATTTTTTGCCATTTAGCTAGAAGAGCTTTTTTTTTTGCACTTATTGGAGGATTGGTAATGTTAATCCATTAGGAAAACGTCTTTGTGGTAGATATAGCCCTGGTGGTTACCATAACTCTCATGTCCTGTAAAGTTTTTGAACTTCTTTTGGCAAATCATATGTTTAGGTGTATTATGCTAAAGTTAATGATCTGTTCCTTAATTTGGAATTTAGCTTTCGCCAGGGCCTAGGAGCATTTGATGCCCTTCTTACAATTTCTAATGCTGTACAGAAATCCATGATTGTGGTTGGGAAGTATGTATGATTGGCCTTGATTTTATTGATGCATTTGATCATGTTTATCATGAGGTCCTTTGTTATTATTGTTATTAACAGCTAAGCTACAATCCTAGTTGGAAAAGCAGGATGCTATAAGCCTAAGGACTCCAACAAGGAAGATAGCCTAGTGAGATTAATATCCAGATCAGGAATTATGAATTTAATAGACAGGAAGTTCCTGTCTAACAAATTAAGATGGGAATTGGCAGCATTAGACCAGACATGAGAACAACACTCGAAACAGGGTAGAATGAAAGAATTAAAACACTCTTTCTGTATAGACTGATCACTTTAAGCCTTAAGGGGGCCTCCTGGCTAATATCGTTATTTAAGGACAGGACTTTGACATTCATACCACTTAATAAGGTGACTGGACATCTTTAAACTGCATAGAATTTTTGTGTCTGACCTTTGGTTTTGCGACTCAAGTATTTTTCAAATTCTATCTCCTCCCTTGATAATTAATATTAAGACCTGGGATTACTATCCTATATAGACCTGATGTAGATCTCCAATCAAATGAAGATTTTTTTCTTAAATTATTTTTTTTTCTAAATATGAATTTTTCATTATGGTAAGAAAATAAATCCTAAAAATCAAGGGAAAAAATTTAGAAAAAAAAAACATGAAACAAAAGCTGGTAAAAAATGGCAACATTTGATTATTTCATAATGTACGTTTAAGTTATATACCAAATTTCAATGTTATAAATCTAAAAGTAAGGGAGAAGATATAATTTGAAGGTTAATAAGTATAGTTTTGAGATACGGGCATTCAAAGTTTTTCTTTGGATTTTCACAAGGATAATATTAGTAAATCATGATTATTATGATTTTTTATGATCCTTACTGAATATCAAAAGAAAATTATTTATCATAATTTAATCATAAATGCAGATCCCTCTTAATATTTTGCTTCTTAACGCGAGACGGTTGATCTTCATCATTTCTCTCCTTCACTAACTCCGGTAATTTTGCCGAATTTACCGACTTCTGAACTCTTATTAGAGCGAATTTTCTTCTTCCTTATATTAGCAAAATGTTAAAATTATCTTTGCCTCTTTGGTATGATAAAATTCTTGCCGAAGCCGAGTAAAACAGACATAAAAACGAGTGAATGTCAGAAGTCAAATTCAAACGTGTACTCTCTATGAGGTTTTTTCTAGAAAAGAAAAGCGAAGGATTAATTACCGTGTTATATATCATCTTGTGATTCATGGAATCTATACATATGGCATTGCTCAATATTTTCAATTTGTTTTATGTTAAAATGTAATATTTATCAAAATTTACGATAACAGAAGAAATACTGCATTTTCTTGTAGGGTTTATTGAGTTACTTTTACTATTTACCCTGTAACTATGAAAGTAAGAGGAATTTTGACAAAACATTTTGTATACGCATTTTACATTGACATATGAAGCGCAATCATTTATTTTTCAGGATTTTGTGTTTTATTTCCTATACCCCATATATTGACATTATGGCCGAGCCCCTTAAAAGACTTTTTCAATAAGCAAATTTTTGGGGTAATTGCAGGAGACACAGAAATAATGTATTTCTCAAAAGGGAATTTGTTATCGAGAATCATACTCAAAATTTAAGAGAGTAATAGAGTGTTGAAGAAACATTATCAATGCAGAGATATGGATGTTGAGGAGCAACTGTCTTCAACCTACTTATAATCATACTTTGAGTTTTGTTAGGATTCAATTTTATACCCCATAATTAGCACCATACTCTAATTTTAGCTAGTTCTCTATTAAGGGATTCAGCAACCCCAGATCTGCATTCAGGAGATAGAATTGATGCAAAGAGTACAATCATCTGCATATGGAACGAGCTCCATATTATTATTATTATTATTATTATTATTATTATTATTATTATTATTATTATGACTTGCTAACCTTAGTTGGAAAATCAAAATGCTATAAGGCCAGGGGCTCCAACAGGGAAAATAGTCCAGTGAGGAAAGGAAACAAGGATAAATATGATATTTAAAGAACAGTAATAACATTAAAATAAATATTTCCTATATAAACTATAACAAACTTTAACGAAACAAGAGGCAGAGAAATTAGATTGAATATTGTGCACAAGTTTACCCTCAAGCAAGAGAACTCTAACCCAAGGCAGTGAAAGAGTATGGTACAGAGGCTATGGCACTACCCAAGACAAGAGAACAATGGTTTGATTTTGGAGGGTCCTTCTCCTAAAAGAGCTGCTTACCATAGCTAAAGAGTCTATTCTACCGTTAGCAAGAGGAAAGTGACCACTGAAAAATTATATTGCAGTAGGTAATCCCTTTGGGGAAGAATGATTGTTTGGTAATCTCTGTGTTGTCAGGTGTATGAGGACAGAGGATAATATGTAAAGAATAGGCAAGACTATTCGTTGTACATGTAAGCAAAAGGAAAATAAACTAACCAGAGAGAAGGATCCAATGTACTACTGACTAGCCAGTCAAAGAACCCCATAACTCTCTAGTTAAGAACACTTTCCTGAGGAACACCAGATATCACATTCCTATACTCACTATGGTGCTCATCAGCAACAATTCTTTGTGACCTATTTCTTTGAAATTCACTGGTGATGCTAAGAAAAGATCCACCCACTCCCAACTCCTGTTTTAAAACAATAGCCTCATGATAAACACAGTCAAGGTCAGCAATAAAATCGAGGCCAATCATACGAATTTCCTGACCACTGTCAAGGAATTTCTCTACAGCATCAGGCATCATATGCTCCAAAGCCTTTACGAAAGCCAAATTGAAAACTAGGGAACAGATAATTGCCTTCCGCAAACCTGTTTAGATCTTTTGCTAGAAGACGTTCAAAAACTTTAGATAGTTTGGGAGTTATTGAAATTAGGCGGTAATCAGTTGTACTTGAGCTACCAGAAACACATTTACATAATGGAGTAACATTACCGATTCTCTAACAAGTGCCAAAAGCTCCTCTTCACACTAACTTCCACAAAATAATATAAATTTTTCAAAATCATGAAGTTGGGAGTGGTTGGGTTATTTTTCTTAGCATCATTATTTAATTCTCAAGTAATAGATTATAAAGAGTAGTTTTTTTTATGGACACCATAGTGTATAGAGGAATGTGATATCTGGTGATCCTTAGGGTAGTGTTCTTAGTCCATTACTTTTCATTCTAAATTTATATACATATGATATGTGGTTTGGCTTAGAAAAAAAGCTCTTTGCACATGTGGATGATACTACTCTCTTGACATTGAATTACTCTCCCCAAATGTATATGTGGGATTGCAGAATCCCTTGATGAATATCTATCTGAAATTAGTGCAGGTGCAAATTATGGGGAATGAATTTGAGCCCTACCAAAATTCAAGATATATTTATAAATAGGTAGAGGACAGTGGTTCCTCAACATCCAAATCTTTGTATTGACAATGCCTTTTCAACTGTATTCAGCTCATATAAAATTCTAGGTATGATTTTTTTATGCAATTTACTTTTGAGAAACACCTTGTCTTTCTTCTTCAATTACACAAAAATAGACAAACTCAGAAGGTCTTTCAAGATGTTTGGTGATCAATTTATCCTGAAGAAATTTTTCTCCTGTCGGGTCATCACCTGCTGACCCTTATCTTAATTTGTTGGACAAAAGCTTGCAGTCTATTAAGTTTCTTATTTTTTATCTTAACTTTAATCGTTTGTATGTTCCATTAGATTTTTCTAAATATTGACCATTCTTCGTCAAGTGTGTCGATAGGTGGCGACAAAGACTTAGGTACCAGCACTGCCATCAGTCTGCCAGCTTACCCCCTAAGGGGAAAACATGCTAATGGCTTTGGAAGGTCAAATCTCAGATGGAACCAACCCCCACGAACAACCAATACAAATACACAGCAGCATAATGATAAAATTCATACGATGTCAGTGCCAAAAAGGCTAGGATATAAAGAGAGGTGACGTCATGGAGTAGCTATACCCATGCACCATTTGAGCATTTCCAAAACAGTCCCAGGACAGAGGCGATGGCAAGGAAGTCAGCCTCAGAAAGAAATCTTGGTTCAATTCGAGGGTTATCCCAACAAGGGAGAGACTCTAGACCGGTGATTCTCAAACTGGGTGCTGTGGCACCCTGGGGTGCCATAGACAGCGCCTAGGGTTGCCGCAAAATTGTCATGAGTTTTGTCTTGGCTAAATTGTCTTAATGTACATTTGAAAATAAGTTTTCAAAAGTCTTCATAAAATTATCAGGTTAGGTAGGAAGTTACATGCTCAAACATTTCTCGCAAATAAAGGTTGATATTTCCTTTTCTATACTTGTACAATACAACAACAACAACTACTACTACTACTATTGCTAATATTAATAGTAATAGTAATAATAAATAATGATAATAATATAACAACAACAACAAAAATAGAAATAATAAAGTGTAACAGTCGACTCTGTTCACACTCACATTTTCTTTGTTTATACTCGTTGCCCGTCCGATACGTGTTCGGTTCTCGTCGGCTTTGTATAACCCCAGTTTTCCACTCCCGAGTCAGTGAGGCATAATACCTCAAGGCATAAGTTCTTTGCTGTTTCTGGGGTTATATTACAGTTGTTTCGAACATTATAGTGCTTCTAACATACCGTACGATGGATAAGTTTGTCATTAAGAAAAGAAGACACGAAGTTAGTGGTGAGTGTGAAGAAAAGGACGAAAGTAGGTTTGTGAGCGAAAAGGATTTGGCCATTCCAACAACAAGTAAATCACTTCAAAAAAAGGCAAGAAAAATCGCTCCTACTTGGATAATTATTTTAGTTTTGGATTCTTCTGGTGTGGTGATTAAGTTACTCCCATGTATGTGTTATTTGTGGTGATAAATTAGCTAATGAAGCAATGGTACCCAGTAAATTAAAGAGGCATTTAACTCTGAAACATAATCATCTGGCTAACAAGCCTCGGTCCTACTTTGAAGGACTTTTAAGTGATCATAAACAACAGAGTGCGATGCTTTCTAAGAAAGTCAAAGTTGCTGATAAAGAACAAGAGGCCAGTTACTTAGTTGCAGAGTTAGTTGTTAAAAGCATGAAACCTCATACAATAGCAAAGACTCTGATTCTACCTGCATGTAGTGCCATAGTAAAAGCAATGTTTGGAAGTGAAGCAGAAAAAGAAGTGTGGAAAATTCCCGTTTCGGATAGTACCATTAGCAGACGGATTCATGATATGTCAGCAGACATAGAGGAAACTGTATGTACATCTGGGAAGGAAAGGGAAATGTTTGCACTTCAGGTAGATGAGTCCACAGACATTGGAGGTATGACTCAATTACTGGTATTCGTTCGGTACATTCATGATGTTAAAATAGTGAAGCAATTCTTTTGTTGTAAAGAACTTAAGGAAACTACAACAGGCAATGATATTTTCTCTACATTTAGTGAGTACTTAAAATCAGTTGGTTTGACCTAGCAATCGTGTGTTGAGATTTGTACAGATGGGGCACCTGCTATGATTGGCTCAACTAAAGGATTTGTGTCATTATTGAAGAGAGAAAACAGCAGTGTGATAACAACACATTGCTTTCTTCATCGCGAAGTGCTGGTTGCAAAGACAATTAGCAATGATTTAAAATCTGTACTGAAAAAAGTTGTAACCACTGATAAAATTAAAGCGCTGAAAGAAAAACTGAAACTGTGGGGTGGCAAAGTAAATGAAGGCAATTTGGACATGTTCTCACATGTTGCAGTAGCAGCAAACAGTGGTGAGATAATACCCATTATTTCTGAGCATCTTGCAGTACTGGAAAAATAACTTCAGCACTATTTCCCAGATATATGCACTGAAAACTATGACTGGATAAGAAACCCATTTGTTGCATCTATATCTACCCAATCTCAGCTTACCCTCATGGAAGCAGAGCCGTTAGTGGAATTGCGTCATGATCGTGATCTAAAGTTATTGCACATGCAGCTGCCTCTTTGTGAATTCCGGGTTCACATCAAGACTAAGTATCCTCATGTTGCCAAAAAAACTCCGGTAATGTTAATCCACTTCTCTACTTCTTACCAACGTGAGTTGGGGTTTTCTGCTCTAGCAAACATTACAACTAACAAAAGGGAAAGGCTGAAAACTCTTGAGGAAGAAATGAGAGTATGTTTGTCCACCATTCAACCCAATGTGAAACAGATCTGTCAGTCACATCAAGCTCACACATCTCACTAGAATAGGTGTTTTTTTCATCTTTACTTAGGGGTGATTACCATTTTCTTTCTATTTAGTCTGCATTCATAAATCTTTACTGCACATCTTCTAATATGCTCTTTGTATTTCTGCATTGTACGGAGGGGCTGGATTTGGTTTGATTATGGATGATGATAAAAAAATAATAATGTCCAGTGTTTTATATAGCGACGTTTCTCCTTAATGGATTCAAAGCCGCTAGTACAGTAATTATATTCATCAAAAAAGTTAATTCATGAGATATGGTGGGGTGGTGAAGAAGGGGTGCCACAGTAATGGTTACATCAGTTTAGACTTTAGGGTGCCATCAACTGAAAAAGATTGAGAACCACTGCTCTAGACAGAGACACACTAGGCTGCCACACCCTGACTCCCAGAAAAGGTTAGAAAAACTCTAAAACAAATGCCATGCTGTCAGAGACGGTGAAGCCAGTATGAAATAAATATATGATGTCACAGGTTGATCGAGAAATCTCAGAGGCTAGAAGGTAACGGGAGTGCGGGTAAGTCAGCGCACCGAGAAGTTGGGATCACCCTTCGCAAAGGGGAGCTCCAATGGACTGCGTAACAGCAGCACAGGTAAGTCGGCGCATGGACAAGGTGAGATCATCCTTCGTGAAGGGGAGCTCCAGTGGACTGCGCAGTTCTAGCATGGGAGATCACAGGCGAATGCAATATGGCGAACCAACAGATTCGCCGACAAAGGCTTAGCTAAGCCTTATAGTTGAAAAAACCAGGGGATCGAAGGGAGGTGGGCATAGGGTCTCAGTAAACTAGTATAACTGAGGTACAACCCCTCTAAGGGTCAAATGGCCACTGCCAAAGAGTCCAGTAAGAAAGACCTGATCGCCATCGGTGAGCCCGTCTCCAGCTAAAACTTTACTACTCTCTAATCTAGACTAGCCGGGACTAACACGCACTAAAACTTAAACTTAAACTATATTAATACATGGTAAATATATTCACAAAACAGAGCCCAAGGCATCTTAATGCTAAAATAAGGCTAGCTAACATGATGCTAGTGAAATAAGACTAAGTGAACATGAAATAAGAGGGGGGTCGTGCTCGCAACATGGTGCCCAATGGCTAGTTGGACTCAGAGCGCCTGGCTACCAAATCCCCTAAAAAGTTAAGTAACCACTCCATGACGGGATCTAAAATAGTTAAAGCTAATGCAAACTGTATGAGAAAAGGGTGCTCAACTTACATGACGAAGAGGAAGCCATCATGCATGGAACTACTCAAATAAGGCTGAAAAAGGCGCACTCGAAAAAAATATGTACAAAGTAGGAACGCTGCGTACAAAGGAATGGCTTCATCAGAGACAAACAGTACCATGAGGGGAGAGGATATATAACGGCTCCTCACCTATCCTTCTCCTTAGATTCCTAGATTGGGTTAAGTCTGTTAGGGGTGCAGATATCTATGGTTATCTACGGATACGTCCCTGATTATACACAATATCTTAGGATAGTCGTTCAGGGGGTTAGAACCCCATGATACCTGACGGTAATTCTCTTGTAATATCACTCGCAGAAATATTATACAGTAGGAAGCTGCCGGAGGGACCTTACATCAGGACGACATGGCTCGAGCCCAAAAATATCACTCAATAAACATCTTGACGTCTCAGACTATCATGTTCGTGTGAATCATGGTTTTTGACAATGTCTAGTCACTCTAGCATATTGATGAAAATGCCAAAGTTCTCCAACAAGGTTCATGTCAACGTCATCAGGACTTATTTGCAGAGAGCATTAGTTTCTTCACGAATCTCTTCTATAGCATTGATAGATTTGACTTGAATGCATGCAACAGAGGTATAAATGCTTTGACTCTGAACATGTCTTTTGACTCAACACTAGTCAATTTTTCTTTGCCTGTTCTTTAGAATAATGGAAGAGATTTATAAAATACCTTTGATAAAGTCCGAAAGTGAAGTATACAATCTAGACTGACTTTGGGGTCTTGCAGTGATTGATTAGTGTTGTGAATTTTAGACAGCTAATAACTCCACAAATATTAACATCACCATGAATTCAAACTCCTCCCTTTTATTCAAAATATTTATGGCTAGATTTCTTGTTTCGCCTTTCTCTGTAGTATTAATAAGAAGATGATGCAATGCAGGAATTATTCCATCATAGCTATGAGGTATTGCACTTGTGGCCGTTGAATGTTCTTTTCATCCGGTCATTGACAAAGACTTTGGAACCTTTGAATCATCTATTTAGAATGACAACAGTATTGCCCGCCTATCTGAAGATGATGAAAGGAATTTTTATATTTCTTGAACAATTCCAAAAGAGTTTACTGCATGTAAGCACACTATTTCTCCTCTTCCGAACAGTATAAACGACAGTAAAACCACAGTTATTGAAGATGTTTGAAAATCACATTGAGTGGCCATATGACTTTTTAGCCTTGTGGTTGTCTAAGACTGAAATGGGAACTTAACTTGTCATCAACCACTTCCCCCAAATATTCGGTGGTTATCACTGGATGTGTGAAGCGTGGATGACACATTATATACTGAAGGAAGATAGGAAGGCTCAAAATACGAATGTTAATATACTAGTTGCCAACTCCAAAGTAAACACCGTAGTTTGACCGCTCAGTGTTCAGATGGCGTTGTAGGTAAATCGCATTTCGTCTGTTTGTTTTTATTTAGAATTTGACAGATGACACAAACAAAATCATGGCGCCAACAGTGAATTAGTTACCTAAGTGTGTTGTTTGCAATAAACGGAAAGAAATCGGTCCTAATTTGGTGTTTCACAGGTTCCCTAAGGATATAGAACGGTGAGTAGGCCTATTAACAGTATGATACATGAAATATGTGCTACTCATGAGTAAGCCCCACTGATATTGGATATAAGATTGAGTCAAGGCACCCGCAGTACATGTTTTTAAGCTTCTTATTTTTGGGTTATAAGTTATTAAATGATACATTTCTTAAGGGTTGACATATTTGCCGTTAGGAACATGTTTAGTGGTACGTATTATATTTAACTGATTTAAATTATATGTGCATGCATATTTCAGAATGTTTGCTCACCTGAGTAGCATCACAGGAGTATACTGCTTCAACATGTTATTTTGTTAGTTTTCCTTGTCTTCTTATCTTCTATTTCCTGAATAAAGACTAGCATTTTACATTATTTTATACTGTATTTGCATTTTCATGTACATTGAATGTGTGTTTACTGTCTGTGCTTTCTATGTTTGCATGCTTGTTTTGTCTTATGTTTGCAATATGCATTTATTTCTTGATGAAAACTTTTTTCAGCATTATGCTTTCTCATATTTATAATTATATTAGAGTTCATTTGCTTGTAATTCGTGATGCAATTTTTGTTTGCTTGTATGGTATTTTTTCCGTTACAGTTTTTAAGTGTAATATTAAATACTGAGTTTTTATTTTTTTTTCTTATTTAGTATCATTTATTGAAGTTCATTTGCGTGTGATTTATCTTGCATTTTTGGTTGGTTGTATGCTACCTTATTTCTATTTCTAACCCCCTTTTGATTATCTCTATGCGTGATACAATTTAGTGAGTTATTTTGTTCCTTTTGTTTTTTTTATATTTATACATTTATTAGTTTATATTACAAAAGATTACACACGAGTTCATGATGCATATCCGTTTCAATAAAAAATCCAATTGTGTTTATATACACCTAATATCTCCATTCTACAGTTGCCTACAAACTATAATTAAATGTATGCCTACAAATAAACCTGATATACAGTATGTTTTACTTTATTCGAGCATGATAGTGTATAGAACATTTAAAAGTTACTGTAATATACAATACATAAATTTGTAAGGAAAGTAATTAAATTATAAGACATATAGCTATGAAGTTTCTGAAAAAAAGACTGAGAAACATAGGGATATGTAGGCCTATGCATAACCTATATATGTGCCTAGTTGTAAATTTGCAATTTAGTTATCTAGAAATCAAGAATGTTATAAAAATAGATAAAATATACTGACGTACGAATGCAAATTATGAAAAATATTTAGCAAGTTTAAAATTGAATTCCCTCCTACATTCCCGTAAGCATTATCGCTCTGAATGTTTAACCGTTCGCTCAATGGATGGAGCCATTCGTTTTGTATGGGAGTATCTGGCATCTTTTGTTCGTACAATCATTTGACCGACATTAGGCTCAGCCTTCCTATCTTCCTTCGGTATATACTGTAGTCTTTGCTATTGCCTAAAAGTAAATATTTCAAGTTATTTTATGTGTTTCATTGTTATAAAATTATGTTTGAAAATTAAGAGCATAACCATATTTTAACATAAAAGAATAAGAAAACTGCCGATACACATGCTAGAAGCAATTTTTTGCAGAAAATTTTAATGCTGGATTGCTGGTGAATGATATGCTGAGTCGTTTGTTTAATGTTTACATCTGTGGCGAGCGTGTCCAGTTTGAACGTCTCTTGAACTACCTGTGTTTTTAAAGTTAATTGCCATTTTAGGAATTGTTAATACTCGAAACGATATCGAACAGTGATAGTGAGTGTGCTGATAATCCCCAATCGACCACATCGAGTGTTAGTAACCAGAATTTCAGGCTTTACTACCCTAAAACCGCGCATGTAGAAAGGGCCGAGAGACACACGGCACATGGTGTAGGTTTAGTGTCCTTGAGATTCCACTTCTGAATCCGATACTGATGCTAGTGACGTTGATCTAGATTATTAATTTGATTCGTGAAAGTGCTGAGTTGGTAGCATGTTGTCCAAGGCACCAGTCACCCGTTGAAATACTTTCGTTAGAGAGTAATTTTACCTTTGACTGACTAGATAGCATTAGGTAACATTGGATCTCTGTCAGGTTACTGCTAATTTTTCCTTACCTACACATACACTGAATAGGCTTGTCTATTGTTTACTCATTCTCTTTGGTAAATGTGTAGGAGAGCTCCGCGCTTGATTTAAAAGTTTCTAGAAGTAGAAAACGAAAGAAAACAGTAAATTAGAGCTACAGTTACCTTGAAACTGTGAGATAATCCTCCTACAACCACCTAACTCTTACACAGAAAATGTAAGCATAAACCTACTACTACAATTATGGGGGACCCCAGTGGGAAGCGGGGTTTTTGGGTGGGGGGAGGAGGAGAAAAGTGATTTATCGGGGCACTACCGAACCTAATACAACTACCTACCCTACCCTGGGGGCCATGTACCCCTACCTAGGCCTACCGGGGGGGGGGGGGGGGCTCCGCCCCCCCCTGCGACCCCCCTTAAGGCCACAGTAATTTTCAGGGCACAACGTTAACGTAAACTGCAAACTACCACATACCTTACTGTTATGGTGCAGGTGGATACAAATCTGCTGCTGCCAGGAGGAAGTGATGAAGTCTTTTGGCAGGATCAGTTATGGCCAATTTAAAGTAGGCCACGGCCAAATACCCCACAAAATGATCTTTTCTTCTTCCGTATTTGGGGACCAGGGCCTTGGTGCCTCTCCAGGTACGTTCTATGGTGTTAGTATGAGCACCTGTAACTGGGTCAACAAAATTAACACTATGATTAACCGTGAGGTGCTTATAACCTTCTTTTTCTAAACAATTATATGCCTTCCAACAATCCGATATCACTGTGGTACCTTCTGCTATATACTGGCGGATAATAGCCAGTAATGTTTCAGCGGAGCGGTCTTGCACCGGCACAAAAAATAACTCCCGGGTTTCACGGCAGATACCACCAAACACCCACTGACCCTCTATGACGCGTCCAACATTGTACTTGCGCTTGCCAAATTTTGATTCATCAATTTCAACGGTTAATCCAGGGCCTCCAATTTTCCGAGAACGTCTCAGACCCCAAGAAATAAGCACCTCACGGCAAAACGAACACCAATCAACGATAGTGTGATTATTGAGTTTCAGTTCAAACGAAACAAATTCAAATGAAAACGCCTTTTGCAAAAAAAGGAACACAAACTTCAAATTAGTCTCAATATCTAACTTTGCTTTTCCAAACCATGTACCTTTGAAACAAGACACGAAAAAATTGCACCTCCTCTTCCTTTTCCCACGAGTAACCACACTACGATCACACCGGAATGCTAATTTGTTGTAATCTATACGGCACACATTTTCACAGTTAGGGCAATTTTTCTCTGCCAAAATCAAACCATGACGTTGAGCAAATGCAATTAGCAAATCAACTTTCCCTGAATAATGTACACAAAAATCCCCATAAGAAATAAAACAATTGTCACAAGTGACACAGTCGGAACGGGATGAAGGTCCTGCTAATTGCTCCATACTTCACGGCAAAATGAGCTTTTCAGTTTGAAGGGAGATCCGAGACGTGCAAAAATATTCCTCCGCGGAACTTCACGTAAACTGTGGTAACTGGTGGAAAAATAGCAGGGATAAGTGAAGTAATTAGTGTTAGCATTGGCTAGATTTGTAAAAACCGCCATGGTTGGTTTTCAAACAGTGTGACGTCAAGAAAACACCTGTTATTGGTTAGAATAGCATTGAGAACTAGTCTGCCATACGCAGTAATGCGGTGAAACAGCTCATTTTAGCCAAGACATCACACAGTAAACAAAAACAATCACTTAGAAAAAATCCAAGTGAAACATAACTATACACACGAATATCTTCGTTGAATAGAAGCTGCTCATATATTGACTATTATATAAGCGTTCTATATGATATAATAGTGAATTGTAGGTGTTTAAATTCTTCAAGATCTTCCGCGGAGCTCTCCTACACATTTACCTTCTCTTCTTTCCTCATACACCAGGCGATATTAAGATGACCGAAAATTCTTCACTCAAGAAGTTAACGACTGCACTGTAATTGTTAAGTGGCTACTTTACTCTTGGTAAGGGTGGAAGAGACTCGAGCTATGGTAAGCTGATATTCTAAGAGTGCATTTCAAAATTAAACCATTGTTCTCTAGTCTTGTGTAATGCCATAGCCTCTCTACCATGGTCTTCCACAGTTTTGGGGTTAGAGTTCTCTTGCTTGAGGGTGCACTCGGGTACACTATTGTTTCCTCTTTTCCTTATCTCATTGGGCTATTTTCCCTGTTAGAGCCCCTGGGCTTATATCGTTTTGTTTTTCCAACGGGTTGTAGCTAAGATAATAATTACATTCATAGTAATGGTTATAATAATAATGATAATAACAATGATGTGGCTAATGAGACCATAAAGTGACCCCAGAAAGTGATTAAAAAAAATGGTAGATCAGTTGAGTGTAGGCCCAAGGTTGAGGGCTCGACTAGGAATGTAGCAAATACGAGAAAAAAAAATCAAGGTTTTTATGTAAGTTAGGATTACAAAATTGAAATGCAGGGATTAAAGAAACTTGTGCCTAATGTAAAGAGGGCTATTTTGAGAGGGTCACCATGGAAAAAGTGAAAGATATTCTTGATAACATATTAGGCCTTGGAGATCTTAATAAGCAAAATATATATAATTGCGGCTGTACTAATGAGGAATCTTTTAAAAGAAAGTATACAGAAAAATGAGGAAAGCCAATGCTTAGTGAAGATGGAGTTCACTGTTTTACATTCTGGTGTACCATGTAGCCTACAAAGTTTGCATGAAAGGGTTTGCTGCAATGCATGGTGTCAGAAGGGACAGGGTGGAGTATATTGCCAAGAGGAAGAAGAAGAACGCCTCTCCAACTGGTACTCTGCCAGCTGATCAGCGTGCTTGTAAACTACCAGCTTCGCAGTTGAACGTAAGTGTGATCACTCTTCTTTTGCACGCGGTTTTGATATTATTATTATTACTTGTGGTTGTTTGAATTATATTATCAATAATACTCTCTTGTTTGTGTCCTTATGATGTATGTAATAAGGGTCAACAATACCGCTCTTTTTGTCAACTTTGGTATTGTTGTTCATCTATCTGGCGATCAATCATGTACCATGCGATTAATCATACCATCGGTCATGTGGTTAGTCATTTTTGGGACTTAGATATTCATAAAAACCTAACATGGTGATAATCATATGGGATAGGCTGAATTATTTTTTTTATTTTGTCATTAATCTTGCCATCAATAATGCTATCACTCATGTGCCAGTCAATTGATCAATCATAAGTTTGATTAACTCATACTAAATTACCTTTACTTACTTACTTACTTTGATGGCTGCTTTTCCGGTCCCATAGAGCAGGGGAACTCCGCTTTTTACAGGACCTCTAATGTCGTTTTACCTTGTTCGATCAGAGTATTTAACGTTTCATATCGCGTATTGTTCATTTACTGTTAAATCGTCACTGTTGTAAAAAAATACTAGTGTTTGTTCTAGGAGTTTTGTAGATTGTTACAAAGGATATTTTTCTTTTTTTTGGTGTAAATTTTATTTTTATATATTCAAAGCTTGCTATACTGGTTCTTTTCAACATTTTGAGATTTGAGTAACTTTTATGGATAAAGAGTCCGACACTCCCACCAAACCTACCTTCTCTCGTTATGTGAAAGGAGGTGTGTGGTGGGGGCTGTCATTTCAGTGATTTTTGCCTTGTCCAGGTTATTTAACCATGTTCCAGATAATGCTAGCATATCCAATTATTCCTCATTTATACATTTTCGAATTTGAATAGTCTTATTATCTACAGATTGTATATTTACATAGCCACAGTTTATGACATCCTTAGTAACCATGATCAGTATTTTCTTCTAGTATTTTCCATTCCAAGTCATAAGCTTTGCAGTCTGTAGACTTTACTATGTGGTCACTTGGTTTGTTTAACTTTGTGCAGTTTATACACTTTGACACTTACGAATTACACTCCTTGGTGGAATGTTTTCCTGAACATTTCCCGCAGACTTTATCATCATTCTTAGACTTGCAACCTTTTTCAAGATGACCATACCTCTGACAGTGGTTGTAGAACACTACACCACCAGTGCAACTACGTTCTGAATATCAGCGTTTTACTAAGGGTGAAGTCAAACACTCTTCCTCTGGTTTGTTCATGTATTCCATCAAAGAGGCGAGGTTTGACGCTGCAAACAAAAGCAGCAATAAATATACAAAAAAAAAATGTAAATATTCATGTAAAACAATATGTAGACTGTAAATATTATGTAAATAGAAAATAATGTAAATGATGTAAAATACAATACAGTAATTCCACAGGTAAGATTCACTTAACATAAAAAATAAACTTACATTTTCCAGACGCCGAATCTAATACTAAATTCACAGATAACCACTGGTAAAAGTTGCTGTACAACCAGAAGCATTCCGCCTCCTAGCTAACAGCAACACCGGTCACTTATTACTATGATGAGTACACTGGGCAGCTCAGCACGTCACAAATACTGCAGAACCACAGCATGCAGAAATTCCATGTGCTTTCCAGAGCCTACCCACGCTGAACTAACAAAGGCGCCAAGGCGGGCATAAATTGCGGCCTTTTGGGCAGATGCCAACAATAAAAATACAATATTTTTCAGTACCAACTCAATACTTCCTTTTCAAACAAAAAAGTAAACAAAAAATGTATACAGTTTTCCATTCAATGGAAATATGTAATTCAAAATAGTGCACATATGTGTATAATTAAATTACAAAACAAACATCAGGCAATCCCAACGCTCTCTTATCCCATCATCCTTATCATCAACAAAGAAAACGTATAGCGCAAACTGAACTAAAAACGTAAAACGCTCTGGCATATCCTACACCACCCCTTATTTTGTAGTATACAAAATACACCGCAAATATGCCACGTACATAGCACGCCATATGAGCAGCACACGGCGTTCACTCTTTTTTCTAATGGCACTCCACTCTCATCACACTACGTTTCAAGGAGAAGGCACATTTTCTGCACTGGGCGTAAGTACAACCCACACTCGGTCTTAATCTTGGTTTGTCTAACTCGGTTATCTGAGTCTCGATTCACTTTCAAGACTTGTCCCAAAGGCCAAGAGCCTTTGGGGAGACGTTCGTCGGTAGTTAGCACAATGTCTCCAAATTGGATGTCTCGCCGTTGGACGGACCCTTCTGTCTTTCTTGCAGCAATGGAAGGTACTCCCTCAGCCATCGCTTCCAGAAGTGGTCGGCAAGATATTGCGCTTGACGGCAGCGGCGCCTAACATACAAGTCCTTCTGGTCAGTCTTCGTTACTGGGAGCACTGCACTCTTCAGAGTCAACAGCATACTAGGCATCAACGGCAGTGGACAGTCTGGGTCGTCGTGTACCTTAGTTAGAGGTCTTCCATTCACCAAAGACTCGGCTTCGCAGAACAGAGTCGATAGTGTGTCGTCAGTGGTGACCTGCTGCAGGCAGGTTGCACTAAGCTCTTCTCACTGAGCGTATGAGGCGTTCCCAAACTCCTCCGAAGTGTGACGCATGTGGCGGGTTGAAACGCCAGTCGATGCCCTTAGCTGCTAGGGTTTGGGCAATTTCCTTTTCCTTGAAGTCTTGAAGAGCTTCCTTCAGCACTTGGTCAGCTGCGATGTGGTTAGTACCGTTGTCTGACCATAATCTCTTGACAGCTCCTCGCCTGGCCGTAAATCTTCTCACTGCATTCACAAAGGAGTCTTAGTCCATCGAGCGGAGAACCTCCAGGTGAATCGCTCGCACTGTCAGGCAGGTAAAAATAGCTCCCCAGCGCTTCACTGTAGAGCGCCCTTGATTCACAAAGAAGGGACCGAAGCATTATGCCCCTGTATTGGTGACGGGAGGATCCCCCGGACAGATCCGGTTAGAGGACAAGTCAGCCATAACTTGATTCACTGGCCGACAACTGAGTCTTCTACAGATGACATAGTCACGTATCACTGATCTAACTACTGAATTTCCATGAATGATCAAGTAGTATTTTCTTAGTTCAGCCATGAGATGGTTCTGCCCACAATGGCTGTTTGTTTCATGGGTCCATCGCACCTTCTTCCTCACAATTGGTGACTTGAATTGAAGAATGATGGGGTGCTTGCAGCTATCACTGATGGTGGCTTCACAGAGTCTTCCACCAACCTTCAGCAAGCCTTCTTGTAGAAATGGTCGCAACTTGCAAATCTTGCTGGATTTCTTCACCTTTGAATCCTTCTTGGAGAGTGATTTGATCTCACTCCCATACTCTGGAACTTGAATCTTCTTCCATATTATGGTTGTTGCACTATTCATCTCGTTTGCAGATAACACTTCTGATACGCTCTTGGTTCCTAATCGCCTCAGTCGAGCGATGATTCGCACTATCTTGGTCCATGAAGAGAACTTGGCAGCAATCTTCTCTACTAAGATTGGTTCCGGCACAATCATGCTGAAAATGGGTGCGGACTGCTTAACTTCTGGATCTCCATCTAGTTCTGCTCGCTTCACATCGTTAGGAAGAGCTGGCCAACTATCCTGCTCTTAACACAGGAACTCTGGTCCTGTCAGCCACAGCGACGACTCCAGCAATTTGTCCACATCAAGGCCCTGAGAGGCCAGGTCTGAAGGGTTCGCAGAGTTGTTCACATACCTCCAAGCGGTGTTGTCACTGAGGTCGCGGATGAGGTTCACACGGTTGTTCACAAACGTGCGGTATCTTGCAGACAGGTTACGGATGTACTTCAGGACAGACGTGCTGTCGGTCCATAACACTGAGTCACACAACTGCAAATCGAGCTCTGACCTTATCTTGCAATCAAGTTGAGCTGCCACAGCAGCTGCAGTCAATTCCATTTGTGGAATGCTTGGTCTCTTGAGGGGAGCTACACGAGCTCGACCCATAACCAGTGTACTGTTCACTTGGTTATTCTTGCTTACTGTGCGCAGATACGTGGCCACACCATATCCTGTCTGGCTTGCGTCCACAAAATGGTGAAGTTGGTACGATGATATCTCCCCAAAGTCTGGAGGCACCAGGCTTCTTCTGATCTTGAAGTCTCCTAGACACTGAAGCTGGGAAGTCCATCTGCTCCAGCGATTTGCTTCGCCATTGTTCATTTCTTCGTCCCAAGGTAAGTTGCGACAACACAGGTCTTGTAGTAACATCTTCCCTTTCAGGGTGAATGGTGCAACAAAACCAAGTGGATCGTACAAGGAAGCCACCACAGAGAGAACTCCTCTGCGCGTCCTGGGCTTCTCCTTCAGTTTGATCTTGAAGGTGAACTCATCACTGCTCATATCCCAGTGGATACCCAAAGCGCGCTACGTAGGCAGCTCGTCCTTACTGAGGTCCAATGTAGCCACTGATTTATCTCTCTCCCCTTCAGGCACGGCAGCGAGAATGTACTTGTTGCTAGATGTCCACTGGTTCAGCCGGAATCCTCCATCAGCACAGTCCAATGAGGTCTTTCGTCAATTGGATACAGTCTTCCTCGCTGTCCATTGACTTCAACAAGTTGTCGACGTAGAAGTTGCGACGAATGGCATGGCAAGCTTCTTAACCATACTTGTCACCATAGTCCAGTGCTGCCTGTCGGAGGCAGAAGTTGACTACACTTGGAGATGATCGCGCTCCAAACACACGTGAAGTTATCCTGAACTCTTGAATAGCTTGATTTGTATCTCCACCTTGCCACCACAGGAAGCGTAAAGAGTCCCTGTCGTCTTCTGGCACCTTCACTTGATGGAACAATTCTTGTATGTCTGCAGTAACAGCATGTTTTCCTTCCCTGAAGCCCAGCAGCACTCCAGCAAGACTACTTGTGAGATCTGGTCCCTGCATGAGGTGTTCATTGAGTGAGGTCCCAGCATGCTTAGCCTTAAGGTCGAAGAAGACCCTAAGCTTGTCCTTGGTAGGGCGTTTGACCCCATGGTGCGCCATGTAGCTCACACGGCCATCACTGTGATTCAGCTTGTCCACTGGGACAAGCTCAGCGTACCCTTTCAAAAGGTACTTCTCTACTTGTTCGACGTATATAGTCCTGTACATTTCATTTGCCTCAAATTTCTTCTTTAAGGAGTGAGCCCTACGTTCTGCCATGACACGGTTATTAGGTAGAGGCTCAGTGTCACTAAAGGGTAAGCAAGCAACATACTTGCCATCTGTCTGGACAACAGTTTCGTCCAACAAAGACAGGAATCTCTAGTCTTCAAAAGAATCTTTTATCTTTGAGAGTGTCTCTTTCTCCCAAAAGTCTTGGTTGAAGTTGCGTTGCAGAAGTTCTGTTGTATCATCCACTGTGCACACATGGAACAAAGGGGCAGGACCTGAAGTCGATCTGGTTCCTGTTGTGCCGAAAACAACCCACCCTAGCTTGGTCAGGTAGGCAGATGGCTCGTCCTTCAGCCCATGTCGCTGGTTTAAAATCACTCTGTTCAATGTCGTGTCTAGCCCAATGATCAGCTCTACTTGACGATGATCTTCAGGTAGACTTTCTACTTCCAGGTCACTCAGATGTGGCCACTTGGTCAGCCATTCTTGACTCCTGGCATGGTCCATAGACACATTGATCTTGTCAGCTACGAACACGTCGGTCACATGTTCGCCTTCATCAGTATTAATATTACCAATGTGTATGGACAGAACTTCCTTACAAGTGAAAGTCCCTGCTTCAGTTGCCACGATCTGGTTGCATGGTCTTCCTTTGAGACCCATTCGGTCTATCAGGCTTCTTGCTGCCAATGTTGGTGCAGCTCCACTGTCGATGAATCCATAGGTTGCATAGGTGCCATTCACGAGAACAGGTAATATCTTGAGCATTGTTCTTCCCTTAGGTAACTGGCTTGCACTCACTGAGTGCATAGGTTGCACATTGGGGACTACAACACTCTTGTCAGCTGTAGCAGTTGCGCCACCTTCTGTAGCACCAACTGCCTTCTCACCACCCACGATAGCAATTTTGCCTCCCACATGGGCCGCACCTGTATTGCTTGCAGTCTTAGGTGGACTATGCAGCATGGTATGGTGCTTTTGAGATCCACACTTTTCACAGATGGATGCATCTTCACATTTTGCATATGAATGTTCACCATTAAGACACCTGATGCAGTATATTGCCTTCTTTATCACCTCCCAGCGATCTGGAAGCTTCAACCTCTCAAATTTGAAGCGCACTTTAGGTTCATGGTTCTCCTTAGTGCAGAAGGGACACCATTTCCCTCTAGCTGGTGAAGCTGTGTGGTGTACAGGTAAGGTCTTAGGTCTGACAGGCTTGGATGGCTTCTCAGTAGGCTTCGGGGTACGACAGTTGCACTCATAATAGGAGAGATGCTTGGCAATACACGCCTGCTTTTCAATTTACTCTATTAGAGCTGGAAGGTTGAACTTATGTTCCTCGCATTTCGCTACCCATCTCACTCTCAGTTGGTATGGGAGCTTTTCAACAATCTTCTTCATTGTTTCTTGAAGCTCTATTCGATGGTAGTTACTACCAAGTGCTGCCTTAACTGTCTTCAAACATGCAGCATAATTTTCCAGGCCATCAATATCACCTGCATTAATCTCCTTCCAATCAAATAGCTTCTTGACATTAGTATCTGACAGGTCATTGTCGTTCTTGTATTTACGACACAATATCTCCCGAGCACAATCATACTCAATGTCAGTGGGTAGATGGAAACAGTTCTCAATTAGGTTCTTGGGAGTACCATCTAAACAGCTGTATAGATGAGTTAGCGTTCGTGCAGGGTCGTCGGTATTACACTCCACAATCCAGGTGAAAGAATTTTTAAACAGGGAGAATTTGGTTAAGTCTCCACTGAAACGCTCCAGCATCATCGGTGGCAGCTGCATTCGTCGTGTTAGTTCTTGCTGAATAGCTAGTGTACAATCAAGAGCCTTTACTATTTCAGAAGTTTGCAGATCTGCTTGTGATACATCTTGAGTTAAGGGAACACGTCTTGCCACAAAAGGCATTGCATCTGGGACCAATGGAGTTGAATGATGTTCAAGACCCTTCAGGTCATACGTCACACTGTGGACGTTCGTAGGATTCACATCTACTTCATGAACCCTGCTGATTCTCCCACTATCATAGTGAGAATTTACATCACTTCACTGCTCAATCCCTTTGACATCCCACTGAGCTGATGCATCCCTCTTCTCCCGTTGTGAAGCATTACTAGCAGCGGAACGAGCATATAAAGTTCCAACTTCAGACAGTGTTTCACACTCTACCTGTAGTTTATCACAGTCTAACTTCAGGTCGTTAATTTCTTCTTTGTTCTTGCGTTTAGCTGCAATTGCTTTGGCTTGTATTTCAACTGCAAGTGTTTTGGCTTGCATTCCAGCTTCGGCTGCAATTGCTTTGGCTTGCATTTCCAAAGCCAATTCCTCTTCTTCTAGCTGTTTTGCTTCCTCAGCTTGCTTAAGCTTTGCTTGCGCCTCGAGCAAGCGCACACGCAGTGCCCACTGGCTGGTCTTTGCTGAAGCTCTTGAAACAGAAGACATGGCGACTGATGATAGAGGCCACAACAGACGATCCTTGCAAACACAAGGCTGACGAAGTCCACTTGTCCCACGCTGGCGTTACTTGACCTAGGCTGGAGTATTCGTCAAACTGTAGAACACTACACCACCAGTGCAGCTACGTTCAGAATATCGGCGTTTTACTAAGGGTAAAGTCAAACACTCTTCCTCTGGTTTGTTCATGTATTCCATCAAAGAGGCGAGGTTTGACACTCCAAACAAAGGCAGCAATAAATATACAAAAAAAATAATATAAATATTCATGTAAAACAATATATATACTGTAAATATGTGTAAATAGAAAATAATGTAAATGATGTAAAATAAAATACAGTAATTTCACAGGTAAGATTCACTTAACATACAAAATAATCTTACATTTTCCAGACGCCGATTCTAATACTAAATTCTCAGATAACCACTGGTAAATGTTGCTGTACAACCAGAAGCATTCAGCCTCCTAGCTAACAGCAACACCAGTCACTTATTACTATGATGAGTACACTGGGCAGCTCAGCACATCACAAATACTGCAGAACCACACCATGCAGAAATTCCATGTGCTTTCCAGAGCCTAACCACGCTGAACTAACAAAGGCACCAAGGCGGGCGTAAATTGCGGCGTTTTGGGCAGATGCCAACAATAACAATACAATATTTTTCAGTACCAACTCAATACTTCCTTTTCAATAGAAATATTTACTTCAAAATAGTGCAAATATGTGTATAATTAAATTACAAAACAAACATCAGGCAATCCTGACGCTCGCTTATCCCCTCATCCTTATCATCAACAAAGAAAACGTGTAGCGCCAACTGAACTAAAAACGTAAAACGCTGTGGCATATCCTACAGTGGTAGTAGGTGATCACATGGTACCTATCTCGTATGTTATAAATACCCCATCGTAACAAAACTTTGTCTCCATTATCATGAATACCCCTCTGAACTTCAGGATCATATTTCAGCACATAGTGGGTGGTACCAAACCCCCCCCCCCCAGGCATTTTTCTTGAGGACTACACTTATCTTCTCTTCTCTATTTTGGATTTGGTCCAGGCAGCGATTTCTTTGAATTAAAGCATCTACTACATCATCTGCATGATTGTACACATTGCATATAATTATTTTTGGTTTTAGTTTTCCGATTTTTCTCGTTTCAATCAGCCACAAATTTCTGAATTTTATTTGCCACCTCTTCCCTAATAATTTTGTTTGCAAAGTTTACAACAACTTCTCCATTCGTAGTTGATATCATGTTAACTATAGGAATGTCTTCAAGTGCTTGTTCAACCTCGCGTTTTATTTCAGTAATTTTAGTTGTTGTATTAGTTGATCTAATTATCAACAGATTTTTTTCCTCAACTTTGTCAGCAAATTTCGGTTTCTCCAGTTTTGGGTCTATCGATGTTTGCATTGTTGCTTTAATCGATCCCATATTCATGGCAAGAATGTCAACATTCTCAGTGGGATCGGTAGTATTGGGGGAATTTGCTGTATGTGCGCTAAGATTCGTGTCTTGTTCGTCCAGTGCCAAATTTCTCACGTTTACATCTTCCTTTAACTTTGATATTACTAAATTGGCTTGTCTGGCTTCACATGCTCAGTGTGGGCATAACCAATCTAGGTTGTTCCATTCATTATCAGTGATGCCTATCACTATATGCACACATTTTTTTTATGGTAGAGTCTATTACATTCGCATCCTATCCATTTTTTCCTTTCTCCCTCCGTGGTTTTACATATGAGGTAGAAATAGTTAGGAACAGACATAGTGTACTGTTTCTTATCACTGAGGTTTCTCCATAAGATTAACTAATAGAATTTCAATGATATTCTAAGTGAGAAACAGAAAGATAAAACATAACTCAGGGAGAGTGTTTAACGGAGCTCCGCGCAACACGTTCACACTCTCTTAAAGTTTCAAAAAAAATGTAAAAAAAAAGAAAAAAAAATAATGGGATGGTATTGATTTTTATTGTTAGCTGCTGAAGAGGGATAAAATTATTATGGGTGAAAGGGGGAGAGGAATAGAATGATTATAGGATGGAGGGGAGGAGAGTGATAGAAGGATTATAGGATGCAAGGGAAGAGAGGGATAAAATGATTATAGAATGGATGGGGGAAAGGGATAGAAGGATTATATGATGAAAGAGGA
>NC_090734.1:98623855-98628855 GCF_036898095.1 Palaemon carinicauda
GAATAAAGTATATATATTGAAGGCACTAATAAAAACTGTAAGAAAAAAAATCTTCAATAAATAAGATGCTTAGAAAGAGTGTAGGTTATGAGCAACAACCTTTAAAAATTCAATTCTTTCATATGAATCATAATGTGCAACCAAAGAATATATACGCTGATTAATTTGCCTATATATATATATTTTTATGTACTGTATCCCCTAGTTGAATGTGATCTATCTTGGTTTGAATCAAGCTAGTTTCATTCTCCAAACATTTTATCAGCCGCCATATATTAGGATGGGTTGCGCCTAGAGAAAACTTCAGTGACGAATGTTATCCTTCCAAAGCGTTATTTGTTCTTGGCAAGTTATTGACAACTCTGCTATTGACATTCCATCATGCCATTGGAAATAACAGAGGCTCTCTTCTCATTCTACCATGACCTCTCACTACTCCCATATAGTTGACATCAAAGTAACTAATAAATTCTGCAGGAATTTCATCATCATCTGTTAGCACTTCATATGCTTCATCAACATCAGCTACTGGAATAAAGGCTACTGCCGAAAAGCACCTTACTTTTAAGCAAAAATCAGATTCAGCGTTGTATTTTTCTCGTAATCCTAATTCAGTAATTTTCCGATATAATGATTGTCCAAAATGGAACAAACATCCTACTACTGAGCAATTTGGAAAAGTAGAAGTGAATGCTCTGTGAATGGCTTATTTCAAAGTTTACCATCAGTTCACTTGGATTAAGCAAAGGTTGGGGAATTTTTAACTGTGAAAATAATCGCTCATATATTGTCTTTATTCTATCGGGTAACAAATCATATAGTCGTGGAAAACTGCCTTCTCCAATTTGGACGCGTACACAGAATAGGTGCGTCCACTGATTAGGCACACTCTTAAAAGTTACGTCAAATGAACATATAGGAAATTTTGCAAGGCCACTTGGTCCACTGTCAGTTGCAAATATTAAAATCCTGTTTGTATCTTGTGATCCAGTGTCAAATTGTAAAAAAAAAAAATTCTCCATTACTATGATTTTTAAAGCTTTTCGGTATTTCAAATCCATGTCTGGTACTTGGAAAAGTGGGAATCCTGGAGACAATTTTCCTGTGCTTATGGAGTGTTCTTGAAAGCACTGGGATGGAAGGAAGCTGCGCACGGGTGTTTTCATCAAGACTAATTACACTCTCTGATATAATGTTACGCACACTCTTTGAAATGCTTTGAACAGCCCCTTCCTTCATTTCAGGTACAGCGTTTCTTGCTCTTATCAACACTGTTTTTGCTGGATGTTTGTGCTCGCCTGACATATACACAATTTTTGAAGTATTTTCTTGTATCACGGTATGAATCCGCACTGAGCAGGATTTTCTAAATTCACACCGCCAATAATTTTTATCCAATTTTTTGTTGTGAGTGTGAAAATCATAAATGTAATTGTTTTCCTCAACTACTTTCTTTTTTTCCTTTTGAAGACGTTAGAAGTCTTGCCATTGTGTTGATGCTTCCTTTCGAATTCATGGGTAAGAAACAAGTTTACTAAATTTTCCAAAAAAAACATTACTTCTATTTTGGGAAATTTCTCTTAGCAACAACCTAACTGCCGAAGAATCACTTCTATTTTGGGAAATGGCTCTTAACAGAAATCAAACTATCGAGGAATCATTGGATTACCTAAAGACAAAACTACCGAGTTTTACTTTCAGATATTGAATAAATGAACTAACAAAAAAGTCATGGATATTGGAATAAAAGACAATGGACCAAAAATCACATGGACGTAAAGATGTTGGACTCAAAAATCGTCGGACAAAGAGACGTTGGACCAAAGGGAGTGGACAAAGAGACGTTGGACGAAGTGATGTCAGACGAAAAGGTATATAACCTCAATGTGATTGTGGGGAAAGCGATACTGATGTTGAGGAAAGGTGTCCACTCCTGAATCTGTGTCAGTGTACTTTCGAGGTTTGGCATAAAGTACAGGCACGGACCCAATCCTTAGCATCCTTAGTAATGCCATGCCAAATGAACTTCATCTTCAGTAGCTGTGCAGTAGAACAGTGCAAGGAATGTGAAAGGCCATGCATGAAATCGAACACCTGTCCTTTCATGGTAGCAGGTATCCACGGTGTAGGTCTACCAGTACTGAAATAACATAGGAGGGTGACGTTGCGTGTCGTTGAGAGGGAAATCTTCCCAACGGAGGGATGTGCAGGATGTCCTACATGTTTGGTACTCTGGATCTTTTTGTTGGGCTTCTGCCAAGGTGTTGTTGTGGCGGGAGGCACACAAAAGCAACCCCCACAGCATTGATCACTCGAACAGACAATTGTCTCCTCAACACAAACTTTCCCCTTACATTATCATAAACTGGTCTCTTAGACAAAAAGGACAAAAAAAAAAAAAACAACCTTACAACTATATTTCTGAAAACTAAAATACTTAACATAAAACCATCCACAACCAATATAATTACACTTGAAACTAATCATTAACTTAATAAATATACCCAAAAAAAACGTAACACCATTCAAATAAAAAACCCTAACAAACTTAAAATTAGCCGGACACCAAATCCAATATTTGTTCATGTGTGGACCTCTTTGTCCACACAAGGGCCAACAGTCCTTCCAGGCCAATGCCACAACTCTCTGGCAGACGCAACACTGGTACAATCTGCTATACCTGCCACACTTGATTGGGCAGTCTATATCATCACTATCATCATCATCATAATCATAATATCATAGCACCAGAACAATTGAATCAGGTTCTTGAATGCAATCCAGGTCATCAATAGTCGGTCAATCCAAAGAGCAGTCTAAATATAATCGTAACACAGGTCAGGTCATCAAGGGTTGAGCAATATTCAAAATATAAGTTCTCTCCAAAGGGGTAAGTCTCTCCAAGGAGGAATTATGGTTAAAAAAATTATCAAATATTTCCACGCTGGTGAAGCAAAATAATAGTAAATCCAGCACTCAAATCACACAACTGCCTCAAGTCGCAGTCAATCAAAAATCTCTCTCTCTCTTTCAGGATTTGGCAAAAAAAAAAAAATAAAAATAGATAAAAATCCTCCACATTGTAATCCAATCCCAGGTGAATGGTGGTCAATGTGTTTCTTGACAAGGTATTAGCAACGGGATTCATTTTCTCAGGGACGTGTTGAAGGGTACAATTGTATTCAGCCACATTGGAGAGGTGTCAGTGTTAATGGGTGGGCCAGGAGTCGGACTGTCAAGTGAGAGCATGCCCCAGAGGCATGTGATCCATGCGAATGACAAAGGGCGTACTTTCCAGTAATTGGCAAAAGTGACAGACAGCCAAGTACACCACCAGCAATTTGCGGTTGGAGGTAGAGTAGCCAGATTCCGATTCTTCTGTAGAATGCCAATGGTGGGGGCAAGCCATTGACCAACTGCTAAAGTACTGCGCCAATAGCGATGTCACTGGCATCAGTGGAGATAAGGAGAGGTGTATGTGACACGGGAATAGTGAGAGCACCAGTGGTTGATAGGGCATTATTTTCATTGCAGAAGGCAGCTTTTGAAAGGGACCCTACTTTAGGTCTTTCGGCTTACCCTTGAGGGAGGCATAGTGGGGGTCAACATTGGCGGCAATGGCTAGCTGGAAATGGTGATAATATTTGGTCATGCCTAAGAATTCTTATAGTGTTTTGACGGTCCAGGGCATGAGAATGTTCTGAACGGCTGTTACCTTCTCAGGGAGAGAGTAGAATCCTTCAGGAGTTATACTTCAAAGTTTCAGTTGTCATACCGGACTACAAGGCAGTTTTGTTGTATGCAGTCGAACACGGTGCGTAGTTGATTTAGGTTTTCCTTTTTGGAGGAAGAGAACACAAGTATGTTGCCCAAGTAACATATACAGAAGGGGAGGTTCCCTAAGATGGCATCCATTGGACAGTGAAGAGTGGCCCAAGTGTTACGAAGGTCAAAACAGGAGTAATTGAATGTTTATGCACCAAAAATGTGGTGATGGGCACCTGATAATATCCCTTCAGGAGGTCGAGCATAGAGAAAATATTCACTCTGTGCAAGTAGGAGGTCACATCGACGCCTTTTGGGAGGGGGCAATGATCTGGTTCTGTCTGCATTCTCAGGCACCTGTAATCCTCACATGAATTCAGAGAGCCATCTTACTTCAGAATGATGTGTCAGGGTGACGACCATGGGCTTGAGGCCTTTTACGCAAAAGCCCATTTCTTCCATTATGGCAAGCATTTGTTTAGCAGCTGCCAAACGATCTGGTGCCAGACGCCTTAATCAGGCGAATACTAGGGACCCCGTCATCTTGATATGGTGATATGTACCGTGTTTGGCGGGAACTGTGGTCGTTTGACGAAGTTCTCGATGGAAGACTTCTGGGTATAACATGAGGAGGTGGACGTAGGCATCAGTGGGTGCGCTGATGTGAAGAGCGAGGTCGGAGGGAGTTGGTTGGAGAGGTATTGGCGAGTAAGAATAAGCCTTGACTAGCTGTCGATGAGCAACATCAACTAGGAGATGGTAATGTGAGAGGAAATCCGCACCGAGGATTAGCAATGGAACATCAGCAAAGAGAAAATTCCAGTGATATTTGGTGCTTCCAAACGACAATGTGAGGATCTCATAACTATAGGTGGGTATTGCAGATCCATTGGCAGCTACCAGGCGGACGTCGGCAGATTTAGACAGAGTATGTCGTGAACTGGATAGTGGTCATGGTAGAAGAGAACGTCAAGCATCTGTGTCTACCAAAAATCGCACGCACGTACATGCATGACTTAAAAAGAAAAGATTAGTGAGAGGGAAGGCCAACGTCACAAGTAATGGCCTCTTTACACATTTTTTAGCTACTGCCAATCGTTCAAAAATTTCTACGTAGCAGCCCCAAATATGGAGTGGTAGTAACATAACTGTGACCTATGAGCATCAGTAAGTGGCTGTAGAGGTCATTGGTTGTGACATGTGTGGGTGTTGGGTGGTGGGTGGCTGTGTGGCCG
>NC_090734.1:98638855-98663855 GCF_036898095.1 Palaemon carinicauda
CCACTGCAGAGGGTGCTACGAATTTCTGGACTAACCCAGCCTACTTTTGGAAAATGAACCTTGCAACGTACAATGTTAGGTCCCTGTCTAGGGAAGATATTGCTGTGTTACTAGAAGAACTAAAAGAAACAGATTAGCATTTAGTAGGATTGAGTGAAATTAGAAGAACTGGGAAATATTATATAAAGTTAGAAGAGGGCCATATATTTCTGCTCCAGAGGACATGAAAGGAGCAAAGAAATTGGACTGGGTTTCCTTATTGATGAAAGTCTTGTAGGTGATATAGAAGAATTTTGCAGTATGAGTGAAAGAACTGCAGGATTAATTATGAAACTAACCAAAAAAAGTAAAAACCGAAGATCATTCAAACGTATGCATCTGCAACATCTCATACTGAGGAAAAAATAGAAACTTTTAATGAAAATCTGGAGATATCTACTGATAAACATAGGACGCAATTCATATTTTTCGGGCAATTTTAATGCTAAAGGAAGTCAGAAGAATAGAGGAAATTCAGCAAAGGTAAATTTGAATTAGGCACAAGAAATAACAGAGGAGACATGCTTGTAAAATTTGCGGAAAGAAACATTTTCAAAACTATGAAAAACTTTTATTTTTATTTTTTATAAATAAAAACATAGAAAATGGGCATGGAGAAACGAAAATTGAAATAGATCTTATTCTTAGAGAAAAAGTTTATTTAGTTAGAGATGTAGGTGTTGAACAAGTTAAAGTCAAACGACTATAGAATGATGAGAAGCAAATTTTGTTTAGACCTAAGGAAAGAAAGAGAAAACTAATTTTAAGAAAAAATTGGATGAGATTAGTAAGTAAAAAAAAAACAAACAGTGATCAAACAGCACTTGAATTGGAATCACCACAAGAGATTGATGGGGATGGTCCCATTCAAGATCAATGAAACCTGTTAGGAAACGCCAAAAACCTTGTAAAGAAAAGATTGGAAATAAAGGTAAAATCCAAAATAGGTGAAATAGAATAAGCAGAACTGTCTAAAACAATAAAGTAAATCCTAAGACATTCATAAAATCAAACAGGCTAAAATAAAGGAAATAATAAAGAAAGGAAGAAGCATCAAATTAATGAAAAGAAGACTTAGAACAGGCGCCCAACAAATTTTAGCTTTCAAGTATGAAAATGGAAATACGATCAACAAAAGAGATGGAGTGATAAAAACTGCAGAAGATTTTTATACAATGCTATAAAATAGTTTTATAAGAAATAACTTGGCCAATATAAATAATGAAGCACCTGAGCCAGTACCGAACGTAATGATAAAAGTAAAGAAATCATAGAAAAGCAGGAGAAGATGGCCTAACAGTTGATATGATAATAGATGGAGGAGATTTCATAGTAGTAAAACTCGCTGAACTTTACAGTAAATGCCTGCAATAATGCTCAACATCTACAGCTTGGAAAACCATTATTATTATACTAATTCACATAAAGGAGACACAAAAGATCAGAAAAATTATCACCCAATAAGTTTACTCTCGGGGATTTATCAATTTCTTTACAATTATCATTATATTAAGCTGAAGTGAGAGACACCAAGACTTTAATCACCAAGAGATCAGTCAGGATTTAGAAGTGGGTATTCAGCAACCTAGCATATCTATATAATTAACCAGCTAATGGAAAAATCAACAGAATATGACAAACTGCTATGTATGACATTCATCGCATATTAGAAAGGTTTTGATTCTGTCAAAATTTTACCAGTAATGAAAGCCCTTCAAAGACAATGAATAGATGATTCTTAAGTTGGGATATATTAAAATAAATATACAGGAAGTACATCAGTCCTAAAGATATATAGAAAGTGAGAAAGTCTTGATCGAGAAAGGAGTTTGACGGGGAAACGCCATCTCTTGTAAATTACTCACAGCGCTCCTAAAAGAAGTTTGTAAAAGTTTTTTTGGGAAAAAGTAGGAGTTAACATCAATTGGGAATCCTTTAACAACTTGAGCTTTACAGATGACATAGTTCTGTTTAGTGAATTGAGAGGAATATCGCAAACAAAAGATGGCTTGAATAGAGAAAGCAGGACTGAAAATAAATATGAGTAAAACGAAGATAATGCTTAATAAAAATTCAAGGAGCCGAAAAATAAGGGTTATGGACAAACTTCTAGTGATTGTTATTGCATATACGTAATTAGGACAGACAGTAAGTGTTTCCCCAGGATATGAGACCGAAATTAATAGAGCGATAATCATGAAATAAAGAACTTTTGGTAAACAAAATGAGTTTATGAGGAGTAAACTAACACTTCCTCTAAAAAGAAAAGAATTTTAATCTGATGGTGCTACCAGTATGCATTGGAAACTTGGAATCCTGATAAAGCCTTAGAACATAAGCTAGTTATAACTTAAAGAATAATGGAAATACTAATGATGGAAATAACACTAAGAGACAGACATAGAGCAACATGGATACGAGAGGAAACTAAAGTAGAGAATACTTTAATAGGATATAAGAAAAAGAGATGGACATGGTCAAGGCATATGATGAGAATGGCAGGTAATAGATGAACCTTAAGAGTAACAGAATGAGCCCTTAGAGATTACAGAAGAAGCAGAGAAGACTATGGATTGACAAGCTAAGAAAATTTGCGGGTAAAGACTTGCATAGAAAGACCATAACGGACGCGAGTGGGACATGTATGAGGCCATTGTCTTGCAGTTGACTAGTTATGCTCGAAGATGATGATATTGATGATGATATATCATAAACAAGTAGAATAAGAAAGCCTTTATCAGCATTATCATTTGCAGAGAGAATAATCAGCTTTATTTTCTAAAGACTAAAGGAATTATGCCTTTGTATTTTGTAAGTGCGTAAAGGAATTATGCCTTTGTATTTTGTAAGTGCGTAAAGGAATTATGCCTTTGTATTTTGTAAGTGCGTTATGTATGATTAAATGTTAGTCACCAAAACTGAGGAACAATCCACGTTTTGTCAGTCAGTGTTTGCAAAGCTTAGTATTACATTGAGAAACAAATGCCATCAGAAATGTAATCCTAAATAGACGACTTTTTGTTGAACGTGTCGTGTATATTTTTCAAAGTTTCCTGATACAAAATGTCATTCTGTTGTTGTTACAGTGGGCCGTGAGACACAGATTACTAAAAATAGGCTTGTCATTCCATTAAAAATTTCCAGTACTTTTCTCATAAAGGTTCGGCTAGTTTCATTTCGAATACTTTCATGTATCTTACCGAACTCTTAAATAAAGAAACTACTATTTGAGATAGCCTCTAATGAAACGTGGAAGGAACCCTTGAAAGCCAAAGCAATTGCATATCATTTTACTAACATATAAAAAAAAAAAAAAACATTTGTCTCCCGCTTGTATACGTCAGAGCTCAATGGTCTTTTACGCCAGGAATAATATGATATTCACTTATCGCTTTGTCGTCTATATGTTCAATGACGAAGTACAAGAAGCCTTGATGTCTGTTGGCGAAGAGTATTTACTTTGTGGTAGAATATCATCGCTTAACTTTGTTTCTTCTCCTATGGAAAAAGAGATAAGGACCTGTTAACTTCGTTGATAATTATCTTTGCATCAACATCTCTTATTACGATGCTAATGCTTTTCGATTCCTTTGAGTGGAAGGTTTGTGGTATTATGTTCCGCCCCTTAGACACGATTTGATTACTGTAGTGTAGTTTCTATATTTCCCTGCATGCATATTTAAGGTAATTAATCTGTAATATTGGACGAAATGCTTTGTTTCCATATCCCAGAAAAATAAACAATGACTTATTATTCTTTAAACTTCAAGACTGATTCTTTAACATAATCCAAGATAGTGATATACATGAAAATTTACAATTTCATATGAAAACCTATTGGTTTGTCATTATGTCACATATGATGTGAAATTAAGTAGTTGTAAATAACTAAGTTTCTATAATAGGAATGGATGGCTGAGTTCTATTTGATATATTGAATAAAAATGTTTCAGTACGATACCCTTTATCAAGAGGTAAACAGATGAAAATGAACAGTTCTCAGTATCGTTTCTTTTTTTCGATAACTTTGAAATACCGAAACGTATCTGCACCACATTTTAACTGCAGTGAATTACAGCCACTTTTATAAGTCCACGCGAACTTTGATTGGATATCATGACTTCTCTTTTAATTGTTACTAATTGGCCAGGGGAAGATCAAACTTCCTGGTTGAAAGTTCCAAAAGTGAACAGGATAGTGCCGTCAGTGCATTCATCATGCGGTGCACTGTAGGCATTTCATAAGGGTCTTTGAAGCTGCACCTTTAACATACCCCCTGTTCCCACTGTTGTACTTGTTGTCTATCTTTTAACTCTTACCTAATACAGCTTTCCTGAAGAATCTCCCTGGTCCTAGCGATGGGCCATATGACCTAAATTCTGCGAAACAGCAGCATATGGCATATGCTTCCTTATTATCTCGACAATACTTTGACCACAGATGGCGTGTATTAGTGTATGTGCGTTAGTCTCGTCACTCGTCTTATTCTTTTCTTCATAACTATGCAATTGAAATAATTTCAGATTATATTCTTTATTGAAATACAAGCCTATAAAATAATTTGGAATCGGTGATTTTTTTTTTTTCATAGTTTCGAAAAAGTTTTTGTTTTATGTGATTTTATGAAATAAAAAGGGCTTTGCATGGTAGAGGTTATAGAATGTTATAATTAGTTTTTTAATGAATGTTTATTTATTGGTGTACCTCTCTAATTCACTTGTAAATATGTACCTTTAGATTCTTGTCATTTCCATTCCCTTATATTCTTCATTTACCTACTACTACTACTACTACTACTACTACTACTACTACTACTACTACTACTACTACTAGTAGTAGTAGTAGTAGCAATAGTAGTAATAGTAAAACTATAACTAAGAAATCAGTCAGATAAACAATGTCCATATTCTAAAACTGAATAAACCTGGACAAATTGTAACGTGTTTGATGTTGTTGGTTGTTGATTGTTTGAGCAAGATTATTTTATTTTATTTTATTGCACGAGGAACACGAAGCTTGAGAATTGAATTTTACAACATGAATGAGTTCTTGGAGGTTTTCCTGTTCCATTATACTGACTGTTTCTTAATAAAAAAGTACTTAAAGTTACGATGGTTTCTCTCTCTCTCTCTCTCTCTCTCTCTCCTCTCTCTCTCTCTCTCTCTCATCATATATATATATATATATATATGTGTGTGTGTGTATATATATACATATATATATATATATATATATATATTGTTTATAGATAGATTATTTATACACACACACACATATATATATATATATATATATATATTTATGTGTGTGCGTGTGTGTAGTGTATGTCTAGTATGAAAATGAGTTTATATGTATTAAATATAATTAATTGTGTATATATCTATGTATGTACATATATATATATATATATATGTATGTGTGTGTGTCCGTAATATGCGTACAGACATATTTATAATGAGGATAGGGTGTGTGAGAGAAGAAAGTTGGGAGTAAATGTGGGTAAGTGTAAGGTTCTGATGTACGAGAAGGGAAGGTTGAATGTCATGTTGAATGGAGAGGTACTTGAGGAGGTGGATCATTTTAAGTACTTTGGGTCTGTTGTTGCAGCAAATGGTGGAGGTGAAGCAGATGTACATCAGAGAGTGAATGAATGATGCAAAGTGTTGGGGCAGTTAAGAGAGTAGTAAAAAATAGAGGGTTGGGCATGAATGTAAAGAGAGTTCTGTATGAGAAAGTGATTATACCACCTGTGATATATGGATCGGAGTTGTGGGGAATGAAAGTGATGGAGAGACAGAAATTGGAGGTGTTTGAGATGAAGTTTCTAAATATTATGGCTGTTGTATCTTGAGTAGATAGGGTTAAGAACGAAGTAGTGAGGGTGAGAACGGGTGTAAGAATTGAGTTGGCAGCTAGAGTGGATATGAATGTGTTGAGGTGGTTTGGCCATGTTAAGAGAATGGAAAATGGCTGTCTGCTAAAGAAGGTGGTGAATGCAAGAGTTGATGGGATAAGTACAAGAGGAAGGCCAAGGTTTGGGTGGATGGATGGAGGGAAGAAAGCTCTTGGTGATAGGAGGATAGATATGAGAGAGGCAAGCAAGCGTGCTAGAAATGGGAATAATTGGTGAGCAATTGTGACGCAGTTCGGTAGGCCCTGCTGCTTCCTCCAGTGCCTTGGATGACCGCGGAGGTAGCAGCGGTAGGGGATTCAGCATTATGAAGCATCATATGTGGTGGATAATGGGGGAGGGTGGGCTATGGCACCCTAGCAGTACCAGCCGAACTCGGTTGAGTCCCCTGTCAGGCTGGGAGGAACGTAGAGAGTACAGGTCCCCTTTTTTGTTGTTTCATTTGGGCTACCCCCCAAAATTGGGGAAGTGCCTCGGTATATATATATATATATATATATATATATATATATATATATATATATATATATATAGGTATATCAAGTATGCTATGTGTCCTCCAAGTGTTGCATCGCTGAGTTTTGTAACCCCCCTCATTGCCATTTCCTCTTTTCACTATTCACTTTTATTTTTACAATTCTTTTTGCATTCTTCCTTTGTTCGCGTAATTTACACAAATAGGAAAATATAAAATAAAATAGAATTTCAGTGTAATAAATCTAATGGTTTATATCCTCGATTTCCAGTTCTAAGAATATACTAATACATTACTAATTCACATATTCTAAGATGCGTCGATGTTAACTGAAAGAGTTCTTATATTTTGGTCCTTGGCTCTCTGTTCTTAATTACTCTGCCAAAACGACTCCCGACGCCAAATTGAAAGAAAATCTGATAATTTTTCCATTGTGACCTAAAGCCATTAATAAACGTCGCTTGTGTTGGGATATCTTTTGCTCAATTTCATTTCCAATTTTGGATTCTTTCAGCTTCTTTCTTCTTTTGTTTCACTCGCTCTCTGTAGGCGAAGAAAAATCTTCCTTGCTAAATAACTCTCAGAGTTTTGAGTCAACCTTCGCAAAATTCACTGCTTGAAATTCGCAAGGAAGATGAAGTTTGCAAATTCTTCTTTTTAGCGATAAAATACTTTCGGGGGGAAAAATCAGTCCGGATAACTCGCTATTAAGGAAGGCCATTACTAATGCAGCTTTTGGTTCTTCTAATCTTCAATTGTCTAAGTTTCTAGAGTTGAATATTTATTACGAAAACATTCATTAATCTACTCTGATCATTTTCTGATACAGTTTGAGGATGGCTCGATAAATTCACTCTATCGAAGCAGTGAGATACAAGTGTATATGTTCATAAAATACTGCAATTAATTCTGTCATTCTTCCTCTCTCGATATCCCCATAGCATGAAACATTATCAATTTTTGATAAATCCTTTTCCAGGGAAATTAAAAACACCTCATTCAATATAGGCTACCCTGCTGTAAAATACTAAGCTAAAAACTGCAAATTTCATTTTTTTATTTATAAAATTTTTAAATTTCATTTCCTTCTCCAATTGTATTATTCAGTTATAGCTTTTTACTATGTAGAAAACAATTGAGATCAACTGATAACGACGAATTAAAATATCTGTAATAAAATACCTAAGGCATTTAGATTTCAATTTCTACTTTTAATGCCCTCGATGATTTCATTTCCTCATTCGATAATATTTTGAAAAATCGTTGACTTTCGTAATGGAAATAAATTCTGATATTAATTAGATAAGCTCATGATTACATAGACAAAACCTTTCTCATAATTTTATAGTTAACATATATTTTCCTATAACATTGTTATTTTGAGAAATAAAAAAAAAAAAAGATTCAAACATTTAGAGAAATTTTCATCACGATTTTATTTATTGTATATTTTAGTTATACCCTTTCTTCGACTAAAAGTAGTTTTATTAAAAAAAAAGTTTAATTACAACATGTAATATTCCCGCATGATCTAATTTTATGGAGGAATATTAAAAAAGTATTTAATTGTTCTTATTAATAATGACTTCCATGAATTTATTCTTAGGTTTTAATAATTTAAAGGAATTTCAACACTTGAATTATTCATATCATGATATTAAAAAGTAGAGGGAAATTTCTCATATAAATATCTCTCTCTCTCTCTCTCTCTCTCTCTCTCTCTCTCTCTCTCTCTCTCTCTCTCTCTCTCTCAAAGTGTTTTATTATGATCTACAGTATATATTAGTAGAGTCTTATTTGATTCGAGGATGAGGAAAATGTATCTACTTGTTAATCAGTTCTCGTGGGTAGCCTATTAGCTCCACACACACAAACACACACACACGCACACACACAGAGAGAGAGAGAGAGAGAGAGAGAGAGAGAGAGAGAGAGAGAGAGAGAGAGAGAGAGATTGTGTGTGTGTTACAAGGTTTTTGGATGTCTCAAAACCTTTTTAGTCCATCCAGGGAGGCTCCATTTGCTCTTGGGATGAGTGATTTATTATGAATATTTAGAGGGTTTTTTTTTTCCTGTCTGATATATTCTTGAACTCGTTTACCCTGTTACTGTTTACTACATACACTGGTAATCTGTTCGATGTATTTGCTATTTTTATTTAAAGAAATTGCCACATTGAGTGGTGTTGTGTCTTCAATTCCAGTTTGTATCCTTTACCACAGGACTGGTTTGTGCTAAGCATGAATAGATTGTTATAATCAGCATCTGTTATTCCTTTAAGAAATTTAAATACCTTTATTAACTGTCCCCTTAGTCGTCGAGTTTGTCGGCCAAGTAAATTCAAACGTCCCAGCCTCCTTCTATATCCAAATTGCCTTAGAATTGTAACTAGTCTGGTGGCCCTTTGTACTGCTTGTAGTCTTTCTATATTCTTCTTCTTCTTCTTTGCCTTTTTTCACTTCTATGTGTGGTCGATGTTTCTGGCCAGCGCTCTCCATCTACCTCTGTCCCACACTTTGATTGAATATCATCCTTGATACAGTCCATCCACTTTCGCTTTGGTCTCCCTCTCCTTCTCATTCCCTGTACCTCCATTTCCATCACTCTCCTCCCAATATACTGTTCATCTCCTCTCGTGACAAGACCATACCAGGTTCTAGTCTATCTATATCCATCTGAATACATGGAGTTTAGAATTGAACTCCATATTCTAGATGGGGCCTTACTAGTTATGTGTAAAGCTGAAGTACGGTGTCTGTTTCTGTATTTGAATTGTGTCTTTATGTAACCTATTAGCTTTTGTGTTTTCTTTTCAGCTTTTATGCTCTCTTTGGTGAACTTCATATAGTTGCTAAAATTAATGCCGAGATCTTCCTCCTGATCCACTCTATCTATTTCAATAACCAGCAGTGATAAATCTTTTTGTGGGTTACTATAACCTATGTGCATGACTTTGCATTTCCAGCAGTGTAAATGCATTTGCTATTTTCTAGACCATTCTCCAAACTTAATCAGATCATCTCTTCAGGCTTCTACGTCTTTTGAGTTGACAGCATTGAAGCATAGTTTAATATTATTGGTAAATCTGGCTATTCTAAATCAATATCGCTAATGTAAATCAGAAATAGTTATGGGCCAAGGATAGATCCTTGAGGTACTCCACTTTCAACAACTGCCCACTCTGTGGCTTCTCCACTGATTACAACTCTGTTTACTGTTAGTCAGCCAATCTTCGATCCATTCAGCTGGTCCGTCAATGATGCTTACTGTTCTGATTTTAACTATTAATTTTTTTATAAGGGACTTTGTCAATTCCTTTGGAAAGTCTAGGTATATGATGTTTCTTACCATGCTTCTGTCATAAAGGCTAAACTTGTGGAAAAATTTCAACAGATTTTTCACACAAGATCTCTTTTGTCTTAAACCATTATGGCTGTGTATCAGAAGATTGTTTTCCTCTATATGTTCTACTATTTAATCTACTATTAGATAAAATGAGACACAGGTCTGTAGTTGCCAGGTTCTTCTTTTGGTCCCTTCTCGTAGATTGGAGTAACATTGCTTAGTTTCCATTCTTGAGGTGTCCTTCTTTCTTTGGCTGTCTTTCGTAACATTGTGTTAAACTGTGGGGTCATCTCTTCTACTAGTTTTAGATAATAACCTTTCGAATGAATATCATCTGACCTGGTGCCTTAGACTTACCGAGTCCCTTAATTTTCTTTTTGACATCCTTCATCGTAAAGGTGATTCTGTTTAATGGTTGTGGCCCTTCATATTTTATAGCTGGTTCGGGGAGGGTCGTTGATTCTTCCCTAGTGAATGCGGCTGTGAATTATCATTCATCAGTTCTGCTTTTTCCAAATCATATGTTATATGATTACCCTCTGAATCTCCTAAATGGTTAATATTGTTTCTAATTCATTCTCTAATGTTTACATATGTAAAAAATTCTTTCGGGGTTTCATCACCAGCTGAAGCCGCTTTTCTCTTCATTGATCTTGTCATTTCTAACTATTTTTTTTTTACCTTTCTGCTAAACGTTTTGTGTTCGGAAATTTAAAGAATAGAAGGCTATGGACCCATTGATTTATGTTTTCTGTCTCTGCTTCATATTGCATTTGCTATTCCTCTGTTGAACTACTTAGGTTGTGGAGTTCCATTTGTCAATATTTTTTTCATGCGGTATACATTTAGTCCTTTTTTCTTTATACATTCTTACAAGGGAGTCCCATGTGTATCTATGTTCCCTGTTTCATCGCATTCTAAATTTTTGGTGTATCCCTTGAGTTGTATCTAGTTACCCGGATTGTAGTCTACCTTTATAATTTTCGTTTTTGGGCTCAAGCCATGTCGTCCTGATGGAAGTTCCTATAGGGTAGCTTCCTAGGGTATATTACAACTACGGTGATATTCCCAGAGAATTTACCTTAAGGTACCAGAATTCTAACTCCTGGAGCGAGTATCCCTCGTGAAAGGGATATCGCGACATATCAGAGGACGTATTCTTGACACGCCACATGGCAATCTGCACCCCGAACAAAGGTTTCGTATCGCAGGGGGCAATTGGCAAGAAACGAATTCGGGAAAGAAAAAGGGGGAGCCGCTCCCAAGGCTCCCTATCTCCCGTTTCGTAAGCGTGCCTGGCGCCAATCCTGGCGCCATCTGTATTCCTTTTTGCGTAGCTTAACAACTCGGTGTTTTTTCCTGTGTTTCTCGCAAATCTTGGATTTATTCTACTTTTCATGGCTTCTCCAACTTCGTCGGCCTCTGATAAGTTGAGTACCATGTCTTTTATGTATAAATGTAGGCTCTTGGTAATTTTTTAAGTGATTAATAAGGTTTAATCTTTGTTACAAGAGCCGTAGCCTACCGGAGGCGTCATGGACGCTGTCGCTCGCTAGGTATAAGTTTAGTTAGTCAGAGCGACATTCCCGGTTGTTTTGCTTTAATAAATTTTAGCTATTTAGCGTTACATAGGATTTCCTTTCGTGCTTTAGTATTATTTTGGCGAAGTATTCGCCAATTCTGGCCTACGCTAGGCCATGTAGCCTAGTCGTTTGGTCCTAGTACTTCATGCATGATTTTGGTTTTTCCGAGTGTATTAAAATTTTATTGAAGCTTTAGGCTATGTTTTATACATTTAAGATTGTGTGGAATATTTCCAAGATAGTATACGAGTGAGTTTCGGTGATTTAGGTAATCGATTCTCTTGGTGCCTAGGCTAAGTTGCTTATGGAGCCTTAGTATACTTTCTCATACTCCCCGGTTGCTTTCTTTTCTTCGGAGAAGGTATGCAATCCCTTTCCCTCTGTTTAGGCCTTGGGCTTATCCCTAAGTGGTTTATCTGAATTAATTTTCGATAAAACTATACTGGGGTGTTACTGTACCTTCCTGTTCCAGTAAGTCTGGTTCAAAGAGGGACAGAACAACAGAGTTTTTTAGTCTGAGTCTGTGTTTGTCTGGCTTGGGGTAGAGTCTCCCTCGCTGGCCTGACACAGACATAGGAGGCTTAGCCTCCTTAGGTCACTACCGAAGGTTTCTGTACGAGATGATTCCTTCTTTTGTGATCTACCAGACTAGTCCTTGTTGCTGTTCTCGGGGGAGGATAAGTTTCTTTCCCTGGGAGTAGCAACACCTTCCTTGCTTTGGTGCTCTGGGAGCTGGCAAGTATTGCTGGCCTTCCCCCTTGGATCTCCCTTAGGCTAAGATGAGTTTCTTGGCTGCGGGTGACCCGTCACTAAAGCAAGGTTGGTAGGACCCTCTTTTGTCCCTTCCCCCTCTATCTCTGTAATGGCCTAGCCATTACAGTACTGTACGTCATTCTACATCTGGACCTAGAATAGGTTAGGACGTGGAATTGACTCAGTCCCTGGCCGGCCGGCAGAGCTGCTGGCCGGCAAGGGTCCCTCATCCATGCCTGCCTGCAGAGTCAGACGGCATTGGTCAGGAAGCCTGAATTAGATTCTCCCCTTCCTTATATGCACTCTTTCGGATTGCCGGGCTTGGAGGTAGTGTACACTCTTATCCCGGCATCCATTCTGTTTTCTTCTAGTGCTGTACCCGACCCGGCTGCCGGCCTATGAGTCCGGCAGCCGGGCGGTTGTAGTCCTCTGGTTCTTTTGCTGCCGGCTGGCATCGGCCCTGTACCTCTGCCGGCCGGCTAATGTCAGCCCTTGTCTGCCGGTCGCCAAGAGTGTGGCCGGCAGCCAGGTACTACCTTGTGTAGTGGTCGGTCAGCAGTCATTGCCGTCCGACATTGGCTGTGCCAGCCGGCACAAGTAGTATACTTTAAAGCTAGTTATGGTGTGTGCATAACCTCCTATACTGTACCAGTATTCTTCAGTATAACAGATACTGTAAGAAGAAAACTATAGTATGGGTTTTGGTACAGCACTGTGCGTTCTAACACTTTTGTGTTTTCTTGCACAGCCCTTTGCTGTTGCCCTACAGATAGGAAAGTGAGTTCTTTCCTGTCTATTATCCAGGATTTTAAAATCATTGCTTAGGTGTGAGCTCCACCTGTTTCCTCTGGAAACTTTGCATTGGTTACTCTAGAAGAGATTAACCATTCGATTTTATTATCTGGAAGGCTGCAACAATGGGTTGTGAGGGAAACACAAGTGTGTGTCTTTCCTTTCTGAATTGTTATGCTATACTATGCATATCCAGTGATACATAGTTCACTTGATACTCATGGAAATTTCTTTTCTTTAAAGGAGGACCCTCCAAAGTGCGGAAGTGTTTTCTGCAACGTCCGCAGCAAGAACCTCTGCGGACATGAGTTTTGTAGGAGACACGCAGCATGCGCTGTCTCCAAGGATGATCTCCGGTATTGGGACCCTCAGGTATGTACTGTGTGCACTAACCTGATTACTGAGGCCTTTGATTCCCCTAGGACGGCGGAATCAAGGGATATAGCAAGGGAGAAGCTTCGTACCTGGGTAAGGGGCTTCCAAAAGAACACTTCTGGACCTTATCTTCCAAGTGAGGAGATGAGGACGTATCTTTTCCCTAAGGCATCAGCTGATGCAGTGATTCCCCAGCCTCAAGAGGAGATCCCCCAAGTTCAGATCCAGGTGGATGCTGAAGTCGCGGTCGCGATGCAAGAATGACAGGATGTCTGACGTGGACGAGTGTCTGGAGGAAGACCTCCTGGCAGAAGCCCAGGATGAAGTTCAAGCCCCAGATGTTGTAGAGGAAGAGGTCGACGAGGTGTCGGCTACTCCGGTTCAGATTCCGGAGCCTATTCCCTCAACATCGGCCGGTCTCCCAGTAGAGCTGGGACAGGCCCTCTCTTCTATTGTTGGAATGATCCAACAAATGCAGAAGGAGAATCAGGAGAAGGCGGCTGCAATGGAACTGCGGATGCAGTGCCTTGCAGAATCACATGGGCCCCAGAAAAAGCTCAATGTGAAAGACCTTCCCTTGTGCTATGATGCTATCCCATGGAGGTATGCTGAGCACATGCCGATGACGACTGGAAAGATCATCATCTCGGATAAGCTGGGCTCAGTTCCCCTGGAGGAGGTGGAATTCTGGCCCAGCAAGGCATCATATCCGGACTGTTATGTCCGGCTGAGGAAGGAACCAGCTTCAAAGGAGGAGACACAGCCGAAGGAGGTCATAGTGATGGACCATGCTAAGGCTCAAGCTCTACTTTCATCCTCGATGAAAGAGAGGGGCTTCTCTAACTCAAAGGTAGCTGCATTGAGCAAGAAGCTCCCTTCCTTTGTGTCCTCTCCTGCTAGAGCCTTCCCCTTTTTACAGAAAGGGTTTGCGGCTGTACTAAAAGCAGTCGAGGCCGGCAAGCCTTGCCCCTCCCTGGAGGAGTGTAAACCCTTGTCGCTGGCCCTGCCTATGGACCACAAAGACTGGAAGGACGTCCATCTTACGTTCTTAGTTGGAAAGTTGGAGGCTGATATTGCCGGACGTCAGTTCGGCGAGGACCTCCCTAAGCTGTCTGACTTTCTTTTGCGAAGAGAGTTCGAGACAAAAGAAAGACTGGCTGCCTCAATGTCTCTTCAGACTACTCTTGAGACGATGGCAAGTGACCCCAAGGTCCATGAAATGTTCATGGTGGTGGCCAAGACTCATCTGGCCACAGTGACGAAGGACCTTTATGGCTTCGTCAAGGCAAGGAGAGCTTGTAGGGAGTTCGTGTTCACCTCGGCTACGGTGAGGCACGAGCCAAGGAAACTAATCTCCTCCAACATTTGGGGAAAAGACCTTTTCCCTACCGACTTGGTCAAAGAAGTTGTTGATAAGGCCGCCTTGGAGAATAGAAACCTTCTCCAGAAGTGGGGCCTGGCTATCAAAAGAAAGTCTTCCCCGGATGAGGGTCCTCAACCAAAGAGGAAGACTATGAGGACTAGGCTACCGTCTCGGCCAGCCAAGCCTTTTAGACAGCAACAGCAACTGCAATTGCCATTGCCTCCAGTGCCCCAGATGGTGGCACAAACCCCGACCACTTTTCAGTGGGTACCCCAGGCTGTGTCGACACAGTCCACGGCATTCACCCCAACGTTCGAAGGGCAGTCTTCTTCCTTTCGAGCAAAGCCTAGAGGAGCAGCCAGAGGCTCGTCTAGGCACCCCTCAAGGGGAAGGGGATTCAGGGTTGGTCGTGGTCAGGGAGGCAAGACCTCAGGACGGCAGTCCAAGTGAGATGATACCGGTAGGAGGGAGATTTCTGAAATTTTGGGATCGATGGACCTTCGATCCCTGGGCCCACAGCCTACTCAAGAATGGACTGGGCTGGAGCTGGTACACCACTCCACCCCCGTGCCTTCGGTTTTTCCAACACTCCACCCCTGTTCTGGAGGAGTACGTTCAAGAACTGTTGGAGAAAAATGTGATCCGAAAGGTGAAGTCCATCAAATTCCAAGGGAGGCTGTTTAGTGTTCCCAAGAAAGACTCGGAAAAGCTCAGAGTCATTCTGGACTTGTCGCCACTCAACAAGTTCATAGTGAATTGCAAATTCAAAATGCTAACACTGCAACACATAAGGACCTTACTGCCCAAGAGGGCATATTCCGTCTCTATAGAATTGTAAGACGCCTATTGGCACATTCCAATCAGCCGTCGACTCTCCCCCTACCTAGGGTTCAGGCTACAACGAAGACTATATGCCTTCAGAGCCATGCCACTCGGGCTAAACATAGCCCCAAGGATTTTCACGAAGCTTGCGAGCGCAGCTCTCAAACAATTACGCCTAAAGGGAATTCAGGTAGTAGCCTACCTGGACGACTGGTTGGTGTGGGCAGCATCCGAGACAGAATGCTTGCAAGCTTCCAGTCAAGTGATCCAGTTCCTAGAGTACCTAGGCTTCAAGATCAACAGAAAAAAGTCTCGACTTTCTCCATCTCAAAAGTTCCAGTGGCTGGGAATCCACTGGGACCTTTTGTCACACCGTTTCTCCATCCCGGCGAAGAAAAGGAAGGAGATAGCGGGTTCTGTCAAGAGACTTCTAGATTCCGAAAGGATATCAAGACGCGAACAGAAGAGGGTACTGGGCTCTCTCCAGTTTGCTTCGGTGACAGACCCAGTGCTAAGAGCACAGCTAAGGGATGCAACCGGAGTTTGGAGAAGTTATGCATCAAACGTGCGAAGAGATCTGAGAAGACCAGTTCCGCTTCGGCTACGTACTCTTCTCAGGCCTTGGTCCCAAGCCAGACATCTAAATAAGTCGGTTCTTCTTCAGCCACCTCCCCCGTCGGTGACGATTCACTCAGACGCCTCAAAGGAGGGAGGGGGAGGTCACTCTCATCGGAAAAAAGTCGAGGGGACTTGGTCCAAGCTATTCAAGACTTTTCACATAAACTTTCTAGAAGCTATGGCAGTGCTCCTTACCTTAAAGAAAGTCTCCCCGCGTCACTCGATCCACATAAGGTTGGGGATGGACAGCGAGGTAGTTGTGAGATGCTTGAATCGACAAGGATCGAGGTCACCACCTCTCAACCAGGTGATGTTGGCCATTTTCCGATTGGCGGAAAAGAAGAAGTGGTACCTGTCGGCAGTTCACCTTCAAGGAGTCCGCAACGTGACAGCGGACGCTCTATCCAGGTTCACACCGATAGAGTCGGAATGGTCCTTAGTTGCAGGATCATTCTCCTTCATTCTGAATCAAGTCCCAGAACTGCAGATAGACCTCTTTGCGACGAAAGACAACAAGAAGTTGCCCCTGTACGTGTCCCCGTACGAGGACCCCTTAGCGGAAGCAGTGGACGCGATGTCCCTCGACTGGAACAGATGGTCCAGGATTTATCTGTTCCCTCCTCACAACCTTCTGTTGAGGGTCCTCAACAAACTGAGATCCTTCAAGGGGGTAGCGGCAATAGTGGCCCACAAGTGGCTGAACAGCGTGTGGTTCCCCTTGGCATTGGAACTACAGCTGAAGTTTGTACCGCTACCACATCCAGTTCTGACCCAGCGAGTTCAGAAGTCGACTGTCTGCGCTTCATTACAGAAAACCCGGACCCTGCAGCTCATGATTTTCTCTCCCTAGCGGTGAGAAAGCGTTTCGGGATTTCGAAAGCCAGCATAGACTTCCTAGAGGAATATAAGTGCAAATCTACTAGAAGGCAATATGAGTCATCTTGGAGAAAATGGGTGGCCTTTGTCAAGGCGAAGAATCCGCAGGAGATCTCGACAGACTTCTGCTTATCTCTCTTCATCCACCTCCATGGTCAAGGGTTGGCGGCTAACACGATTTCAGCGTGTAAGTCTGCTTTGACAAGACCCATTCTATATGCCTTCCAGTTCGACCTAGGTAACGAGATCTTTAATAAATTTCCGAAAGCCTGCGCTAGGCTCAGACCTTCAGCACCTCCAAAGCCCATTTCATGGTCTTTAGACAAAGTTCTTCATTTCGCTTCTCTGTTGAGCAATGAAGAGTGTGCGTTAAAGGACTTGACACAAAAAGTTATTTTCCTATTTGCACTCGCGTCCGGGGCCAGGGTTAGTGAGATCGTAGCCCTCTCGAGAGAGGCAGGTCGTGTTCAGTTCCTGGATGGGGGAGAACTGAACCTGTTTCCGGATCCTACGTTTCTCGCCAAGAATGAGTTACCCACCAACAGGTGGGGTCCCTGGAGAATCTGCCCTCTGAAAGAAGATGCATCTCTATGTCCAGTAGAATGCCTAAAGGTCTATCTTCATAGAACTTCAGACTTCAGGGGTGGTCAACTATTCAGGGGAGAAACATCAGGCTCAAATTTATCTCTGAATCAACTCAGAGCGAAAATCACATATTTTATTCGCAGAGCGGATCCTGACAGTACACCCGCAGGTCACGATCTGAGGAAAGTTGCCTCATCCTTAAATTTCTTTAATTGTATGGATTTTGAACATCTCCGTTCATACACTGGCTGGTATTCTTCCAGAGTGTTCTTTCGCCACTATGCGAAGCAAGTAGAGGAACTAAAGAGATCTGTGGTAGCAGTGGGTCGCGTCGTTAGCCGTACTGTTTAACTCTGCGAGGAACAGTGGTTTTAATTGGGACGATTAATTCCAGGGTGAGTGTGTAGTTACATACTGTACTACAGACTAAATGAGGGCACTGAGTTGCCCATATAGACTGTTCCATTTCCAAAGGTGAACCTAGCATAAGTGCAGACATGTGTGCCGAGCGTTTCTAACGCTAATGTGATTGATTTGTAATACAGACTTTTATGACTTTGATACCTCGGTATCTTAAAAAGTGGTATTTAATGTTTTTCTTACAGATAAACAAGTTCTGTTTACTATCTTACTTATGCTTAATGTTTTGGGTTATCCTCTTCTTATATATATATATATATATATATACATATATATATATATATATATATATATATATATATATATATATATATATATATATATAATTGTTGTTAACCTGGCTATTTATTGTCTGTCAATAAACTTGTTCTTGAGAACCTTGCGTCTCTTTCACCTGTGTCAATTTATTGGTATAATTGAGCATTCATTCTATGTACCTTATCTGGGATAATTCTAATAGGATTGTTCCTTTATGCAAGCTATGTTGCATTGGTTTTCCTCCTATGCGGATATAAACCTTTGTCCAATACAAGTATTGTGCGGAGAACTGGTCGATATTTCATATTGACGCAGTGGTTCTTTACAAACTATGCTTTACTTAATATAGGGTGAGACCACTATATTAGCTTGCCTGATATTCATACATAGGTATATGTACTCTTCGAGACTTTTCCAGAGTCTAGTAGGACTCTTCCCTGTAGGGGGCAGGAAGCTCTAACATGGTTTATAGTTAGTTGAAAAGATGTATAACGGTAACATCTTAGGTCTCTAGGTCTAGTCGACCGGGAAAAATTACCTCCGGGAAATACGGCACGTTCTGAGAATCCACAGATACAGTAATGTTCTGGTATACTTCCATCAGGACGACATGGCTTGAGCCCCAAAAAACGGCCTATTTTTGGGTGATATGTCCATGTCGTCCTGATGGACCCGCCCTTGCCTTTCTAAGAAAGGGCTGTAGGACCCCTCCCTACATACAGTATCTGTAGCACCTCGGGTACGCTACAAGGATAACAGATGGCGCCAGGATTGTCGCCAGGCACTCTTACGAAACGGGAGATAGGGAGCCTTGGGAGCGGCTCCCCCTTTTTCTTTCCCGAATTCGTTTCTTGCCAATTGCCCCCTGCGATACGAAATCTCTGTTCGGGGTGCAGATTGCCATGTGGCGTGTCAAGAATACGTCCTCTGATATGTCGCGATATCCCTTTCACGAGGGATACTCGCTCCAGGAGTTAGAATTCTGGTACCTTAAGGTAAATTCTCTGGGAATATCGCCGTAGTTGTAATATACCCTAGGAAGCTACCCTATAGGAACTTCCATCAGGAAGACATGGCCATCTCACCCAAAAGTAGATTTTTCGCTTCGCTCAAAATCCGTTTTATTATAGATGAAGAATATTTACCTAGACCCTGATTATTCTGTGGTCACTTTTGGCAATATTTTCGCCAGCCGAGACATTGAACAGTAAATTTTCTTCTGTAGTTAGCAAAATATCTAGTATGCTGTTTCCACTATTTGTTTTATCGACCTATAAGGTAGTAGGTTGGCCAGGACCACCAGCCGCCCGTTGAGATACTACCGCTAGAGAGTTATGGGGTCTTTGACTGGGCAGACAGTACTACATTGGATCCTTCTCTCTGGTTACAGTTCTTTCCCTTTGCCTACACATACACCGAATAGTCTGGCCTATTCTTTACAGATTCTCCTTTGTCATCATACACCTGACAACAATGAGATTACCAAGCGATTCTTCTTCACCCAAGGGGTTAACTACTGCAATATAATTGTTCAGTGGCTACTTTCCTCTTGGTAGGGGTAGAAGAGACTTTTTAGCCATGGTAAGCAGCTCTTCTAGGAGAAGGACACTCCAAAATCAAACCATTGTTCTCTATTCTTGGGTAGGGCCATAGCCTCTGTACCATGGTCTTCACTGTCTTGGGTTAGAGTTCTCTTGCTTAAGGGTACACTCGGGCACACTGTTCTCTCTAGTTTCTCTTCCTCTTGTTTCGTTAATGTTTTTATAGTTTATATAGGAAACGTTTATTTTACTTTTATTACTATTCCAGAATATTTAATTTTTTCATGTTTCCTTTCCTCACTGGGCTATTTTCCGTGTTGGGGCCCCTGGGCTTATAGCATCCTACTTTTCCAACAAGGGTTGTAGCTTATCATTTAATAATAATAATAATAATAATAATAATAATAATAATAATAATAATAATAATAATAATAATGATAATAATATTGATGAAGGCATTCATTGTTGACAAATTCTAGTTGCCTATGTCGCTTTGTGTATGATGCAGAATTCATAGTGTCGCAGTTTACTTCTGCATTGAAGTCTCCCATTAGGACTGCTATCTTATTATTCACTTGTCGTCCAAGTTGTCTGTACAGCTCTTCGTCTTGTTCTTGCGATTGATGTTGTGGTCTACATATAACTACTATGTTTCTATAATATGGTGTTAATATTTGCACTGGCCACTTCATATTTAGTTTCTAATTTAATTTCTATTGGGTTTAGGATATTTTTAACATAGAGGATTTCCCCTCCACCTTTATTTTAGTAAAGCTTGAAACCTGGGATTTCGTACTCTCCGATAGAATCCTTTGATTTTTCTTGAGTCCAGGTCTAGGTAATGCCTATGACACATAGTTCCTCACTAGCTACCATTGCCTACTTGTGTGTGTTTAAAGGCTTAAAAGTTGCTCATGAATGGTAGAGGCCCTAGAGACAGACGATATATACATACGACCAGTGTCCAAGCCCCCTCTCCACTCAAGGTTTGACCAAGGCAGTCCAGGTAATGGCTACTAATGACTCATCAGGTAGATCTATAGGTTCCCTCAACCCTCCTATCCCTAGCTGACAAGGATGGTGAAGTTGCAGACACTGAAGAAAATAACAAGTTTGAACGGTAGTCAAACTCCAGTCCGGCAATAGCTAGTCACAGAATTTCTTGCATTTGCACGCGCGTGCGTCTGGGTGTGCTACGTTTCAATGTCTTGCATCACACTATAATAAAATAATGTAATATAGTGGAAAGCACCTACCTCCCTCCTCTTTCCAAATCAAAATAATATGGGAAAACCAAGAATGCTGTTTTTATAAATAAAGTTTGGGCGTTAGGATTGAAAACACTATCAGAGAGCCTTTATTTAAATAGATACGGATTAGGTATATAAGCGAGAGAGATAGAGAGTGTTTTTTTTTTCAATTATACCAGATTCAAATTCCATTTCATATTTACGAAAACGTTAAAAAACATGCAAATCAGTAGGAAACTAAAAACTAGTTTTCTGTGGAGCATAACTAACTCGTGAATGATATTGTGAAAACAAATGAATACAAAATTTACACGATATTATTTTACATCTTTGAGAATTTGGCTGAAAACTAAGGGCATACTGTATGTCGAAATATTCTTAAAACTATAAACTCTAACAAATTCACGTTGTCATTTTGAATTATTCAATCAAAGCCATAGAAAGAATCCTCTACATTCATCCATTCGTGACTCTTTCAATTCTATTCCAGGATTGCGTTCAGTAGGAGTAGAGTGGGATAAGAAGACCCCCCCACCCCCACCCCACCATTCCTTGAGAAGAGAAGTCATCTACAGTACTGCAATCACTGACCTGATAGAGATATTTCTAAAAAAGAAAATTGTTTTTTTGTTGTATGTGACCATAGGAATCATTAGAAGCTGACTTGAAGACACACACACACACACACACACATATATATATATATATATATATATATATATATATATATATATATATATATATATATATATATATATATATATATATATATATATATAAATATATATAAATATATATATATATATATATATATATATATATATATATATATATATATATATATATATATATATATATATATATATATATATATTTTTACAATATGCGTATATGTGTGCATGCGTTGTGGTTGTGCGGGTTATAATGAATTCATCATCAAATGATCCTTCTTTTTTTTTGGAAATGGTTTGTTTAATCAATCACACATAAGGCTTCCGTGTTATACTATAAATATGAATTCTCTTCTGAATGAAATATATAGTTCTAGATTTGAAAGAGAGAGAGAGAGAGAGAGAGAGAGAGAAGGGGGGTCGAGGTCAAAAGAATGAAGGGTGAATTATTGGGAAAGAAGCCGTGACTGTGGTCTTAGTCATTCAGATTGTCTTATGTTTTTAATTCTTCATTAGTGACATTACCAAGTCTTGGAGATTACTCTGAAAATTGCTGAATGTGACGGATTAAACTTAACTGTTCTGTCACGACGGCTTCAGAGATATCATTTCGGTGAACGTTTTCTGAGGTAACAAAAGAAACCCAAAAGGAAAATTGGTTAATATTTTTTGCAATTCAGTAAGGGGTTAAAGACTCCTAACTAAAACATGTTTAAAGTTTTCTGGCCGCCCATGAATGAAAGAGGCAAGGGACAGTGATATTGCTGTATCAAGCAGGACTATGCCCTACAGACTGACCATATATATATATATATATATATATATATATATATATATATATATATAATATATATATATATATATATATATATATATATATATATATATATATATATATATATACAAGGTCAGATCTTGAGGGGGGGGCGGTGTTAACGACGTCCTAACCCCTCCCCCCAAAAAAAGTTTTGAAAGTGCCCTTTCGAGTTTTCAAGGTGCCTTCTGGAGACCATTAAAAAACGAAGTAGTGGCCTATATTCTAAAAAGTAGACAACTGTCATGACACAGTTATGACGGTAATGATTATAAACATGAGCTGATAGACTTCGCGAGCCACTTCGGACACCTGGGAAGTTCTCAAGCGCGGGAAAATCAACCTTGTTCCTTCGTAAGCTCTCAACAGAGGGTCAGCGAGAAGCCAGGAAGATCGCTGATCGGACAACTGTGGCGAATCTTTCGATGTTTTAGCCGACAAAATGCCACGTAAGGATAGAGTAAAGCGTGTTGAAAAAGCGCTGTTAGAACCAGATGCCAAACGATGCAGGAAATTCACACGTTTTTTAAGTATGTCAGAAAACATCTTTTTTTGCATTGTATTCTATATTCATTTGGCATCAAAACATACAGTATGCCTAGATATACGGTGAGAACGTTAGACGATTAAATATAGACTAGTAGACACGCATAAAAATAAATGTAAACATTGAAGATATATGCTTTGGTCCAATGTGCAATGTGGCTGCAAAATCGTTTGTTTTATTTGTTAATAAATTTACCTTATGTACGTTCATCAAAATGTTCGTGTCTTTACTTGCACAATAATAATATCCGCAGATAACTTTGATGTAACCCCAAACTGCTTGAGCAGACGATATCGTCATAGTGGCATTGACAAGGTCAAAAAGTGGGTCGCATTTACATTATTTATTTGTGTCAGGATAGGCTAAATAATACGTCACAGTACAAGAACGCACTTGATTTGTAAACAACATAGCATATTAATTTTCTTTTAAAATTTGTTTGGTTGGTCATTAACGGCAATTTTATACTAAACGAGTTCGGTTTACATAAATTTGTGAAGTGCCTTTTTAAGTGATTACAGGTGCCCTTTTTTACTTAACCCCCTCTCACTGCAAAGTCTGGATCCGTCCTATATATATATATATATATATATATATATGATCACCACCCAAGATCCCTCTCCACCCAAGCTAGGACCAAGTACGACCAGGCAATGACTGCTGATGGCTCAGCTGATAGATCTATTGGTTCCCTCAAATCCAATATTCCTTAGCTCACAATGATTGTAAGGTTGCAGTGACCAAAGAAACTAAAGAGTTTTAGCTGGACTCGAACCCCAGGTTCACACTGGGGTTCGAGACCAGGTAAAACTCATCAGTTAAGGACGTTACCATTTTTAGATTAAAAAAAATATATATAAGTCGGCAACCGAAACATATACTTGTTGATGGAATATAATAGACTAAGGCCTTTTAGATTTAATAAATATTGCTACAGGAAGTTAGTTGTGCAAATATTCCATAGATAAAACCTTTTTATGCATTTCTGAATGAATCAGAAGTGATTCTGAAATTGGATGAGGTTGATAAATCTCTGTCTAAAAATTTATCTGAAAGGAAGTCACTTTAATGCTTTAGGTTGGAAAGTTTGATTGGGTAGGTTACGTTAGTTTATTCAAACATGCTTTATATGTAAAAGTGTTTTTAATGTAGGTATTAGATGTATGCTTATAAATACATAGACATTTCATAATTATCTTATATGCGGAAAGATAAAATCATAGACGTATTAAAAATATGGAATAGTGAAAGATATTTTGCAAGAAAAAACAATTGAAGATGATTAGATTTTTTAAAGCTTAAATTCATTGAATTATTATTATTATTATTATTATTATTATTATTATTATTATTATTATTATTATTATTATTATTATTATTATTATTATTATTATTATTATTATTATTGGTTTTATATTATTTTTGTTATCAATATTCATAAATAGATGATGATTCTCAAAACTTCACACACACACATATATATATATATATATATATGTATATATATATGCAAACACATATATGTATATATATATATATATACATATATATATATATATATATATATATATATATATATATATATACATATATATATATATATATATGTATGTATATATATATGTATATATATATATATATATAAATATATATATATATACATACATATATATGTATATATATACATATATATATATATATATATGTATATATATATATATATATATGTATATATATATATATATATATATATATATATATATATATATATATATATACATATATATATATATAGCAATACATACATATATTTATATATATATATATATATATACACACACACACATATATATATATATATATACACACATATATATATATATTATATATACATACATATATATATATATATATATACGTATATATGAGTATATATATTTATATATATATATATATATATAG
>NC_090734.1:98673855-98688331 GCF_036898095.1 Palaemon carinicauda
CTGTCAAGGAGTGATTACTCTCCCTCACCTCACCTTACCTTGTGATATTTTATGGATTTATATTCTTCGTCGTAGTGCTGGACATTTTTTCAGGACTCTACAACGATGGGACTCATTGTGTTCAGTGCTATGAATACCAAGTGTAACACCATGAAGAATTAAATTAGCTCTACACCCTGTCTGATGAATTTGGAGGCGACCTCAGCGACGGCCATGGAATTATCGTATCCATTTTCTATTTCATCCTATGAAGTCATTATAAGGTGGGTCATTGTATTGATTGGCACAATAGTAGTGCCATTTCTTGGTGACTTTTATCATCCTCAAGTCAAAAAATAAATAAAGCCTTGAACACAGTAATTGAAAATCGCTCGTGAAACTAGATTTGTTTATAGGCTACTCTAATTAAGATTATCAATTGTCGACCATAAATTGCTTGTTTATTGAAATTCGGCCTTTTAACATATATTCTAAGTGATGCCTTCATCACATATATTTAATTTGTTAATTAGGTCAAAATATGATTGAAATTGTTGACTTTCGATTTGCAAGTTTAGAAATTAATATTAAATTGAGATTAATTTTGGAAGTTAATTTAATTAGTTAATTTGCCTTTATATATTAACAAAATTTTAGTGTAGTCAAGAAATATATTTTTATTTCATTTAAAGAATTCTATATAAATTCTGGTTTCCAATTTGAATTGGGTGGTTAAAGATTTATCTATCCTTTAGGGCTGGCTCAAGGTGGAGTGGAAAGCTTGGGACAGGAGTAGCCTACATCTGTCAATGCTTCTAGGTTTGCTGACCAGAAGCAATCGCTACTTCAAGTGAACTAGCATCAACTGACAACCAACTATATATTATAAATTTCTCAAAATTATTTAAAATCTACAGATGTTAGTTAAAGTATTGCAAATAAATATTTGTTATAACACGGTCGTTTGTTCGAAGTCATTTTTTCTGCTCATAGGCCTGATTTTTATACCTAATTTCAGGCAATTTTATTTCCAAATTTTACTTAACCTAGCTATTGTGTAATTTGAATTTTTCAATATTTCATTAGAGTTAAATTCTAAAAGTTCTGTATTAAGAGGTCATAGTTCCTAAATGTTGAAATGATTCCACCTCATCAATACTTCCTCCTTTCAATGATATTTCATCTTCTATTGCATATTCCGTTCTCATCTTCTCTGTCTTTTTTCTATTCATCTTGAGCCCAACCTTATGTGATATATCATGTACTCTGATAAGCAAGCTTTCGTAAGTCTTATGGTGTTCTGCTAATAAGGACAGTGTTAACATCATACTCTAGGTCAGGTAATTTCCACTTTACCAATCCAGTCCAATCCTTCTCCACCATCCTCAACTGTTCTATGTATTATGAAATCCATGAGGAGGATAAAAAAAAATAGTTGACAAAGCTTTCCATTGCTGTACTCCACTCTTCACTATAAATTCATTTGATAGGACTTCACTAACATTTATTCTACACTCACTATGCTCCTGAATATACCTAATTAAATTTACATATCCAAGAGATGTTCCATAATGATGATAGACTCTCCACCAAATTGGCTGGTTTCCCCTATCTAAGGCCTTTTTTATAGTCCAAAAACACCATCAAAAGTGGATCTCCATATTCTATACATTACTATATCACATGTTTTAAAATAAAAATTTGGTCAGTGCAACTTATACCTTTTCTAAATCCTGCTTGTTCATCTCTAAGCTTTTCATCAATCATTTTCTTTAGTCTCTTTAGAATGAGCTTACTATATATTTTCATGACAATTGCCGTGACTGTGATGATTCTTTGATTATTGTAATCAGTCTGATATCCTTTTTTGGACATTTTCACCAGCACCCCTAGCTCCGATTCATCACGTTTTCCCTCTTCACACCACATTCCACAAAATAATCTTGTAAGTATTCTAGGAGTCACTCCATTTTCGGCCAATATCATCTCAGCAGTTTTTCCATCATGTCCAGAGCTTTCCATCTCTTGAGTTTTTTAATGATAGCTTCAACTTCAAACACACTGACTTCATTTACAGGCACATCAAGGTGTTCCTTAGCTTCAGATATATCAACCAAGTTATTCCCTTCATATCTCCTATTCATGACCTCGCTAAAGTGTTCCATCCAATGTTACATTTCTTCATCCTCTGTTATTGTAACAGATCCATCTCTTTTTGTTTTCTTTTTCTTTTTTGACGGGTATATGCTTCTTCTTCTTTCCCCCACTACCAATTTCATTAACAATTTTGTGAGCAAATCTTACGCCATAGCCAGTCTTATCTGCATTCCTGTCTAAAATGCTATTCAGTCATTCCTTGTATTTCTTTTGACCTCACTATCAATACTTGAATACTTAGCATGTTTAACCTTGTAATTTTGATTACTTTATGCCGCACGCATATCTCAAGCTTGTACACTGTAATGGTATTTCAGTTTATTTGTATATTGTCGTTATTGCTCTCCCCTCGCACTGAAAAGTTGTTTTTGCTGTACATGCTTATATGTCTATCTGTTTGAATTTTTGTGACCTTCTTTCACTGAAACTATTGTTATGGAAGCTCCCTGTCTGCTGAAATAAAGTTAGTTGCAATTAAGCCTTCTCTCAGTTACCACCCGCACATTGGAGACGGTCAGAGTGTTCAGCTCCCTCCCTCTTTCCCCCAGCACTGCAGTCTCTTATTGTTTGATGATGTCGTCATCAGACACTGACACTACTATCAACGCCATGTCCCTGAAACTACCGTCCTTTGCTAGTGGAGGAGGGATCGTCTTGCTCTAGCGTGTTGAAGTCCAGTTTTATCTCAAGGGCGTAATTCGGTCATGTACCAAAGCAGACTACGTTCTCGTGGTGATCCCCAGAAATCCCGAATTGGCTGTCCAAGCAAGGAGACTTGCCAATAACTTACAACACCCTCACTCATGGAGCAGTACTCGCCATTGCCAGCCGCCTGCATAGCAAAAATTTTAGAGCTCTCTCAACAGCTGTTGGGGGACCAAAAGGCTTTGCTGGCCCTCACAGAAATGACCAGTATCGCTCACCTACAACCTGCCTCAGACGGCTCTCCTCATGAATTGAATTTACTTAGGGCTCTTTAGGTATGGCACCTTCCCGAACCTGTACGTGCTGCTAACCCTGATGTCGATATTTTGCGTTTATGGATAGCCACTTCATCTTCCAGACCTATGTCAATGCCTCCACTCCTGACGAAGTGGACACCTATTCAACATTGACCGAAGCTGACGTGAATCTGGTAGGACATAGACACCCACCTAGTGACATGCTAGAGCTTCGACAAATCTGCCCTCAACCCACATATACTATCCCTCACTTATGCCCTTCGTCATTAGCACGGACCACATGCCTCTGGTGCACGCCTTCACTTTACAGTCCGATGCCTGGTCAGCCCATCAACGCCGATTTCTCTCTGCCATGGCTGAATACAATTGTACCCTTTAGCACGTCCATGGGAAAATGAATGCTGTTGGCAATGCCCTGTCAAGAAACACATTGGCTGCCATTCAATTAGGATTGGATTACAACGCCTTGGCAGAAGCCCAATGCAAAGATCCATAGTAACAAGCATGTAGGACATCCTGCACATCCCTCCAGTGGATGGACGTCGCTCTCAACACCTCCAGCGCCACCCTCCTCTGTGATGTCAGTATTGGAAGACTTAGACTGTGGATACCTTCTTCCATTTGCCAACTGGTTTTTTATTTCATTCATGGCCTTTCACATCACTTGCACCGTTTTACTGTACAGCTGCTGAAGACAAAATTCATTTGGCATGGTATTACTAAAGGTGCTAATGATTACATCCATGCCTGTACTTCATACTTAATCTCAAAAGTACATCGACATACAGGTGAGCACCTTTCCTCAACCTCAGCGGCATTTTGCCCACATTCACGTTAATGTTGTAGGTCCCCTGCCCACATTACAAGGGCCTCATTACCTGTTTACCGCCATCAAACGCTTCAATTGTTGGCCTGAAGCCCTCCCCATGGAAAGTACGTCATCCACCTCGTGTGCATCTGCCTTACTCTCAGGATGGAATTGGGAGATTTGGTATCCCTGAGCATATTACTTCCGACAGGGGTACCACTTTCACATCTCAATTGTGGACATCATTAGTGAATTTCCTGGGTATTTCCCTTCATCAGACAACAGCATACAACCCTGCACCCAACGGTTTGAATGAACGTTTTCACCATTCCCTCAAAGCAACCAGGACTCCAACTGGTTTATCCAGCTTCCGTGGGTCCTCCTGGGACTAAGAACTACTCCTGAAGACGGTCGGGATGTCTCGGCAGCTGAAATGGTGTATGGTGACCTGCTGCTCGTCCCTGTTGAGTTTTTTCCATCTGCAACCTTCTTCAACAATCTCCAGCGCCTAGGTCACATTGTGGGTAAATTTACTCCATGCTGGCAGACTTACAAGCCCCCATCTAAGCAACACATACCGACAGTTCTGTATGTTCAGGTGCCTATAATACCCACATGGACACAGGGAGGCATCCGTCTTTAGGATGATGTGCAAGGGTGACGAATATGGGCTAGATGCCTATTGGCAAAGGCCCATTTCTTCCATTTCAGCGAACGTTTTTTTAGCGGCTGCCAAACGATCTGGTTCCAGACGTTTGAGTCTGGCGAACACTGGGAACACCGTCGTCTTCATATGATGAAAAATATTGTGTTTCGCGGGAACCGTGGACATTTGACAAAGTTCTGGACAGAAAACGTCCGGGTATTATATGAGGAAGTGTGCGTAATTATTCGTGGGTGCACTGATGTTGAGAGCAAGGTCGGAGGGGCCGAGTTGAAGAGATGTTGAGGAGTAAGAATCAGTGTAGATTAACCGTCTGTGAGCTACATCGACTAGGAGATGGAAATGTGATAGGAAATTTGCACGAAGGATTGGCAATGGGACGTCAGCTAAGAGAAACTTCCAAATATATTTGGCGCTTCCAAACGATAATGTGAAGGTTTCATGACCATGGGTGGGTATCGCAGGGCCGTTGGCACCTACCAGGCAGATGTCAGCAGACTTCATTACGCCCCTCAAGGGTACCCTACTTAACATGTTTGTCTTTTTAAGGGGGGGGGGGGGAGCCATGCATTGCACGCGTATCACACGCTCGTACACTTAAATGGTATTTCTGTTTTTTATTTAGTGTCATTATTGCTCTCCCCCCCGCACTGATAACTTATTTTTACCTGTATATGCTTGTATCAGTCTGTTTGAATTGTTGTTACATTCTTTCACTGAAACTGTTGTTATAAAACCTCACTATCTGCTGAAATCAAGTTAGTTGCTATTACGCTAACTCTCAATTACCACCTGCACAACTTTGAAAAATTTCATCAGTCAATATCTGTCTTTGACTCTTTTTATAGTATCACAAGTATCATTTGATATTCATGGCTTTCTCCTTTTAGCTGCATGTCCCAAAACTTCACTACCGACTGACTGATATATGATCTTAATATTACATCCTTTTTCATTAATAGTCTGAACTTTGTTACTTGAAGTCTCTGAGACTCCGAATCAATTCCTACATTCAATTGTAAAGGTTTCTCTTTGCTCATATTCTAGAAGCTTAGTTGTATCCAACCTAAGTTTTCTATCTACATTTTGTTGGATGCTTTCAGTTTTAATTTCAGTGTGTCAATGGGCAGCTGGTTATTGCTACCAATATCTGCACCTCTATAGCTTCTTACATTTCTCAGAATCCTCCATATCATTTTATTAATGGCTATGTGATCTATTTGATTTTTGTGAAAACCACATGGTGTAATCCACGTGTATTTGTGGATGTCCTTGTGCTGGAACAGAGTACCCCAATAACAAGATAGTTTGTTGAACAAAAAATGATAAAATATGCCCCATTTTCATTTGCAACTTCAAGTTATCAACACCCATCACATTTTTTTATATCTTGATAATTTCTTCCAACTTGAGTATTGAAGTCATCAATCACAATTTTCATATTTATCTCTGGGATCTCATCTATTACACTGCAGTTCTTCATAGTATTCACCTTTCCTTGTTTCAGGGGAATTATTTGTCGGTGCATAGGAAACCATAGTACTCATATTGCTATGTTTTGATTTAAAATTTTCACTGAGCAATCTACTATTTACAGCTCATCATTCCATTAATACCTTTTGTCCTCTTGGTGACATCATCATTTCTACCCCCTCTCTTGCCTTGGTCTACGATTTCTTTGCCAATTCCCTTAGAATGTGTTTCACTTAGGCCCAAGATATCCAAATTATATTTTATAATCTCCTTTTCCACTTGGTCTAACTTCAAAATCTGATCCATGGTTCTAACATTCCAATTACCAATTTAAAATTTTACTTTAATATTCATAAGCAGGGGGATTCTTAGCACCCTGTTATGCACAGAAATTTTGGCCCTTCTGTGATCTTCTCTATCCATTAACTAACTAAATCCATAGAGGATTCACCATAGAATAGCCCGTTCCTTGTGATGCGCAGTGCTCATCTAACTAAGACAAGGGACCCCTGCCAGTTCTTACAAATTCCAGTAAGACATTTAGTCTATGGCTTTAAACCTAATCCATCTTCATCTCCCTGATATATATCAGACTGATATCGAATGTTTAATTTGTTAATGTACATATGTATTTAGTATTTATAGATATATGTATGTATGTTATTTTTATGAATTTGTATTTTAAAGATTATTATTTAGGTTAATTCTGTATTGTTGAGAAAACGCCAAACTACTCTCTCTCTCTCTCTCTCTCTCTCTCTCTCTCTCTCTCTCTCTCTCTCTCTCTGAATGTACTTAGATGTACCTACGGTATTTATATATCTATCGAAATGTATATTTCCATTAAGAACTCTCAATGGACTCACGCTCCAGAGGCGAAGGATAGCAAAGTCTAGTCGATCCTCTGTTTGTTGAACTTGAATCTCGAACAGGAAACGAATTACCTCGAGTCAGAAGGTGAACTGTCATGAATATTGCAAATGATCCCTTAGATGTTGAACGACCATCGCTAGCTTTAAAGAATTCTATTTTTATACGAATATGGGAAAAAAGGAGGAATGGAAAATTTCAGACCTGGGTTCTTTATATCACTACTCCTATCATCATCGTTGGAAAGATTTATCTTCACTCTTTATCTATCTTTTCTATTCTGATTCAACCTTTTCCTGATTAATTTAGCTATTCATCTCCTTTCTTTTTTTCAAATTCACCCTTCATTGCTCATTTACCTTTCGATGCTCGCAGGTAAGATTGTCACGGTTCCTGTTTCCTTGAGCATCGCATTCTAGGATTAATTATTCACTAATCTTGAATGTAAATTAGATCTCATGTCTATCTTATTTATATCTCTGCTTATTTTCGAATCTATCTCTCACAGCCTATTCCAATTTTTTATTTTCATACAGTTATTGTATATGGCAGACAGATAGGTTTTATTTGCAGGTGTATTTCCCAGGAGTAGAAAAATTACTCCTTGTAATCTTTAAAGACACCCTTCAATACCTCTGTTTCTGCAGAGAGATTAATCCCGATTTTCGGATCTGACTTGGTACCCTCAATTTCTAGACGTCCTATGTCTGCCTTCACCTGTCGGCACTGCACTCGTCAGGTGATGGTGTGGCCCATTTTAAACAGGATTAATCCTGATCTTAAAAAAGTCACTTGACCTACAGCCCCGTTTAGGAGAGAAGGCTGCCTCTCCCACTTTTCCCATCAAGTTCTGCGTGCAAGCAGGGTTCCCCTTTTGATTTATTATTGTTTCAGTGCAATTCGATGTCAGGATGCCAGAGAACTTAAAATCAATCAATCAATCAGTGCAATGAGGTGAATTGAGTGTCTTCAGTTCTGGTTCCTCGTCCTTGGTGACCATCAAAAACATCTTCATGCAATCTTCGGATTGAAGAACCCGTTAAACCCGTAGAATGGTCATCGAAGTGTTTTGTATTTGACGCCCTCACCGAGAAATAAGATCATTAGTCTATGGGACAGAGGCCAAACGATGACCTAGCGACTGGAAATCGTGTCTTTCTAGAACTTCAGAAAGCTCAAGCAATACACTTGAGTCGACTAAGCTGTGTATATGGCTGCATTTACCCCCTTAGGTAATGAATGTCCAGGTGAGTTTTATTAAGGTGTGTTCATTTATTTATCTGGATATGAACATTCGTCATTGCGTGCGGAAGTTTTCTGTAACCTTAATGGTTATTTGTTGTTAGAAGGTTATTTGTTTTATATTTCCTTTCTATGTAACCTTAATGGTCATATATGTTGCAAAAAGGTTATTCATGTCATATTTCAGTTTTACTGTAACTTCCTCAATGGTCATTTGTAACTGAAAAGGTTATTTTCGTTCAATTTCATTTACTGTTTTGACTCACTTTTCGAACAACTATGTATTCCATTTGTCTTTTTAAGTTATTCCCGTTAAATTTTACTTAAATTTTTTCATAAACCTTTGGTTACGGACTTCATTTTTTTCTTCATTTTGCCTTCCATATTTTGAGTTAGCATTAGAAAGATTGTGTAAATTTTGTAAATAAATGATTGGGATAGGTTAAAGAGATATTTCATTTTAACTGAAGTCTTTTTCCTCAATTTTATCTGCTTTGAAAATGGTATTGGTTAGTTATAGACCAACTTAGATTTATGTCTCAGAGGAAATCGAAATACCGGAATTCACATGGCTTAAACTATTTTATCCCAAAGAAACTAATGGAACTTTAAATTTAAAGTGGTTTTGTTGTTAACACACGATAGTAAACGTCGTTTACTTTCTTTCTGTGCTTCTTTAAGTGAACAATGCCTCTTATCGTGTCCAAAACTGAGGTCCACAGGTGAGCTTTAGAACCCCTTTACTCATACAGTACTGCTTCTCCACTGACTCTCGCATTATTGTCTTTACTCAAATTATTGTTCAGCAGTCTCAGTTGAGGTGTACTATCCCGTGTTAGGTGTAGCGCCTGAACACTGAGGTGTATTTGGTCCTAACAGAGCCAATATAGAACAAACCCCTGTTTTCCTGCAGTTTTCTGATCTGTTGGCGCGGGACGGGAGTGTTACCTGATCAGTATCTTGATACTGATCAGGTAATTATTTCCCACAATCGTTAAATTTTCATGTTAAAACAGTGAATACTTTTATATGCTCTAAACGGCTTTATTAGGCATTAGATAGTTATCGTTATCATCAGCTTCATTATAGATGAAGTCTCATATATTTTAGTTTCTTAAAATCTATCCCAATTAAACCTAAAACGGACAAATATGTAATTTTTTTCTCTCCTAGTCCTGCTCTGTAAATATTAGGGTTTCTTGTTAATTAAAACAGTTTTAGATACGAGGATTTACCATTTTACATCAAAGAAGAGCTCGTCAATAATATCCACTTACACGCAGCTTATACCGTTTAAAATGTCACACTCTTTTTTCGTTTTTTATATTCCGTGTAAGAAAACCTTTGTTAGATTTGATATGGATGTTCAAGCTAATTATCAAAAATATCAAGCATTGAAAATGGGAACTCATGCAATTCAATTGATAGTTAATAAAAATAATATCTGAATATTGCATCATAATAAAAAAAATTGATCAATGAAATCACCTGCTTTCAAGAATGAAGTTTATTTCGCAATTTTATTATTTATTTTTTATAGATACCATTGTTTATAATCAAGTTCCTTATACCTGCGATTTATCAATGTAATTTTGGGTTATACAAAGGTCAAATATCTCGATATCTTATGCTTCTGAATGTAATTCTTACACTAATCCTAGCTTCCTGTCTAGCCATTAGTATTTTATTTTGTTTCCTAATTTTTCGTGTCATTTAATGGAATACTTGTCTCTTGTACATTTTATTATGAAATCCCATTTTTTTCATTTATGTGATAGACTGATAAGTCTCATCTTGCTATCAAATAAAATGTCATAACATATAGATATACTAGATGACACAACATAATTCTATAAAAAATCTTACACCATATTTACATAATATGTTATGAGATTACTTAAGGAACGATTACTTGCACACAAGAGTATACTGTATTACGGTTTATATTGTGATGGAAACCATTTCGTTGTCCTCGAAGATATGCAAGGTCAAGTAAAATCAGGCAGCGAACAAATTAAAAGTATGTTCGTAAATGCCTATTTAGGCATTTTTTTTTTATTACCTTTGCCAGAAGGTTATATTTTGATAGGCCTGTATTCATTTTTTTTTATTCCCTTTGCCTACACTTAAACCGACTAGTCTTGCCTAATCTTTACATATTCTCCTCTGTCCTCATACACCTGACAACACGGAGATTGCCTAACAATTCTTCTTCACTCAAGGGGTTAACTACTGCACTGTAATTGTACATTGGCCACTTCGTCTTAGTAAAGGTAGAAGAGACTTTAGCAATGCTAAGCAGCTCTTCTAGGTGAAGGACACTCCAAAATCAAACCATTGTTCTCTAGACTTGGGTAGTGCCATAGTCTCTGTACCATGGTCTTCCACTGTCTTGGTTAGAGTTCTCTTGCTTGATGGTACATTCAGGCACGCTGTTCTGTGTTGTTTCTCTTCTTATTTTTGTTGAAGTTTTTACAGTTTATATAGGAAATATTTATCTTAATGTTATTGTTCTTAAAATATTTTATTTTTCCTTGTTTCGTTTCCTCACTGGGCTATATTCCCTGTTGGAGCCCCTGGGCTCTTACCATTGGCTTTTCCAATTAGTGTTATTGCTTAGCTAATAATAATAATAATAATAATAATAAGAAGAAGAAGAAGAAGAAGAAGAAGAAGAAGAAGAAGAAGAAGAAGAAGAAGAAGAAGAAGAAGAAGAAGAAGAAGAAGTATTCGACTGAATCTCATGAAATTTGGTGGAATGATTGTCCATGATCCAAAGACAATTGGATTATATCCGGCAAAAGGTCAATCTAACTAAAATGTGCTATATCGTAGTCAGTTAGCACGAAACTAGTGACACAGAATGTGCGTGATTCAATTGCCTATCTTGTCATGTGTTGTTGGGAATGTACGCCATGCAGTACCAAATGCCTGTTGTAGTTGCAGGAATATTTTAGATCATAATAATTATTATAGTATAAAGTTAAAAGCTATATTGGGAGGATATTTAGAATAGACAATAATAAGGACGGAAAGTTAGTGTGAATAATTGGAAACAAAAGCCACTTCAGTAGAGAACAATGAACTGGGATTTCCATGCTAGTGCCACCGACTCCCTGACGCTGGTGGCAGTCGCGACTCGCTATATAACGACGCAATTGGCAAAGAAAGGCTCAGTATTCTCTATGCAGCTGTCAATGAAAGTTCTTGTCGTTGTAGCTTTCAAAAAAATTTTCCTGCCGGTATATAAAGCCTCAAAATCGTGGGGATAAGTTGAGATATCAACAGTGGGATTGAAACTTCTGAAGGGTTGTTCCATATGACTTGTTTCTTGCAGTAAATATAGCTATTATTGTAGTACAAGCGGTTCTCTTAACTTCAGCTGTTTTTCGGTAACTTATTTCTCTTTCCTGGAATTCAACAAATTTCTAAGGGGTCAGGTGTTTAACATCATGAATCAGAACATGTTAATTAATTGTACTCGAGGTTCTGAAATATTTGATTTTGAAATCAAAATTACTTGTAGAAAATGTATAAGGATATAATAAATATAATGCTATTTGATGATGATTAAGAAATATTTTTATAAATCGAAACAACAGAGCACAGATTTACAAATCTAAATTTCACTCAAATATCCAACTCAACCGCCATTGGAGTTTCAGATGCACCCCCCCCCCCCTCTTACCCACCCGCCCCCTAAAATAACCCTGACTTTGAGAGGCAATTAACATGCGATTTAAAAGCTTAAATGATACAAGAATCGGGGGGAAAGTAAAAAGAAAGGAATTTATGCAGTTATGTTATGCACTTCAGAAATAATCAGAACAACTAATATAATCGTAAATAAAATATAATTCAAATGAAAGAAGTGAAGGTATATGCCAATGCTGTTCCCACGTGGATATATTTAAAAAAGCATTGAAAAAGGAATGGTAGACAAGCAAGAACGAGAAAAATGTGTTATTAAAATTACTGACTTAATACTTAGAATGTTATTATCTTTTTGATATGCATACTACATAGTAATTAAGACAGAGAGAGAGAGAGAGAGAGGGAGAGAGAGAGAGAGAGAAAGAGGTTACCATTTTTCCTTCATTTGTTTATTTATAAATATATATATATATATATATATACACAAACACAGACACACATACACACGCATATATATATATATATATATGTATGTATATATGTATGTATATATATATATATATATATATATTGTACAGTATTTATATAAATATATATATATACATAAATTTGTATAAAGTATATATATTATATACAGTCTATATACACACACACACACATATATATATATATATATATAATTTGTATTATAGCCACGAAAGGAAAAATGAAAAAGACTTGATTGGAGTTAGTACTTTCATCCACTCAGGACATTATCAAACTCAGCAATGAGAATACATATACAAAGACATCGTATTTATACTGGAGAAGGGGATTCAACAGCTGTCAGTTTCTTAATAATTCCGGAGAAGTCAGATTTTAGATAAAAGGATAATACTGGATTAACGGAAAACAGACCTGGGCTTGGATTCAAATTTTTACCTTGAGTACAGGAGATTAAAAATGATTCAACAATATTCCTTTGGAAATAGTCATTTACATGGATTACTTTTTCCGTCTTTGACCAACCAATTCTGTGACTTGACCCTAACCAGTGGGAGGCCAAGGCATTATTAAGAGAACCCCTGGAGACGGCCACCTGATGTTGTTTTAATCTGACTGGTATACTTTTTGATGTTTGGCCAACATAAAATAGGTTACACTCTGAACAAGGAATGCTATATATTACATTATTATCATTTCCAGAACTATTCTTAATTAACATGTTTTTTTATGTACAATTATATTTAAACACTACAGAAATGTCTAGTTTTTTCAAAAGGGGTATAACATCTAAACAACAAACATGAAATGGCAAACAAAGCATATTATTAATTGTTTCCTTTCTCTCTAATTGGACACTATGAAATGTTTTCTTAGCCTTATTCATACATTTTTCTAAGAAATATTTAGGATAACAAAGATCTGTTGCAATTTTTTCTATTTTAGTGAACTCCTCCTCAATGTAATCTGGGCTACAAATTCTCAATGCCCTAAGGTACATGGAGGAAAAAACTGAATGCTTAATATTTTTAGAGTGACCGGAGTAAAAATGTACATATGAAAAATTATTTGTAGGCTTTCTATATATGGAAAACTTAAATTTATCTGTTTCTCTAACTATTAAAACGTCTAAAAATGGGATACGGTTATTTTCTTCATTTTTTATAGTGAATTTTATTGATGGTACTAATGAATTAATGATTGAAACAAAGCCCTCAAGATTAAAATTTTCTTCTAAAATACCCAGAACATCATCAACATGACATTTCTGTAGTGTTTAAATATAATTGTACATCAAAAAACATGTTAATTAAGAATAGTTCTGGAAATGATAATAATGTAATATATAGCATTCCTTGTTCAGAGTGTAACCTATTTTATGTTGGCCAAACATCAAAAGGTATACTAGTCAGATTAGAACAACATCAGGTGGCCGTCTCCAGGGGTTCTCTTATAATGCCTTGGCCTCCCACTGGTTAGGGTCAAGTCACAGAATTGGTTGGTCAAAGACGGAAAAAGTAATCCATGTAAATGACTATTTCCAAAGGAATATTGTTGAATCATTTTTAATCTCCTGTACTCAAGGTAAAAATTTGAATCTAAGCCCAGGTCTGTTTTCCGTTAATCCAGTATTATCCTTTTATCTAAAATCTGACTTCTCCGGAATTATTAAGAAACTGACAGCTGTTGGATCCCCTTCTCCAGTATAAATACGATGTCTTTGTATATGTATTCTCTACGGGCCAACCAAGGGAAAGGCCCGTGCCAACAACAAGTGTTGGCTTTAATACCCCAACAACACATATGTATTCTCATTGCTGAGTTTGATAATGTCCTGAGTGGATGAAAGTACTAACTCCAATCAAGTCTTTTTCATTTTTCCTTTCGTGGCTATAATACATTTTATATTCATCACGTGTTAGCTTTCGTGATTTCCACACATATATATAATTATATATATATATATATATATATATATAGAGAGAGAGAGAGAGAGAGAGAGAGAGAGAGAGAGAGAGCGCTCCTTTAAAGCGACTAGACCCACTAGCATGTAACTGTCTCCTCTGGGCTAATATTTACATTTGCGTCGGTTTTGACAAAGGCAGCTGTCTGATACAAATGTTCTGTGGCGTAAGAGCAAAAAAGCCAAGACAGGTTAACAAACACCTGCAGGTGAGATGATAT
>NC_090734.1:98688831-98693831 GCF_036898095.1 Palaemon carinicauda
CTCATTTGTTACATGTGAATTAAAATTCACTTGATATTCATGGAAATTTTTTCTTCTTTTACAGGAGGAGCATCCGAAGTGTGATAGTGTCTTCTGCAATGTCCGCAGTAAGAACTTTTGCGGACATACCTCGTGTAGGAGGCACGCAGCTTGTGCAGCCTCCAATGATGAACATCGTTACTGGGATCCGCAGGTATGTGCTGTATGTACTAACCTGCTATCAGAGGCTTTTGAATCCCCTAGGTCGGCGGAGTCAAGAGATGCAGCGAGGGAGAGGCTTCGTGTATGGGTAAGGGGTTTTCAGAAAAACACCACTGGACCTTATCTTCCTAACGAGAAGATGAGGGCATACCTTTTCCCCAAGGCTTCCCCTGATGCTGTTGTTCCCCAGCCTCGGCCGGAGATCCCTCTGATCCAGATCCCAGTGGAGGAGGATGTCGCTGACGCCTTGCAGGACATCCAGTTGGACGGACAAGATGTCCGACTTGTCTGATCGTGCGGAGCAGGATCTCCTCGCAGAGGGCGAGGAGCAAGATCGAGATCCTATTGCTGTGGAGGAAGAGGTTCCCGTTTCATCAGACGTGCCGGTTCAGGTCCCTGAACCTATCCCCTCTACCTCGTCGCTCTTCCAGCAGAGCTTGGACAGGCTCTCTCTTCCATCGTTGGTATGATCCAACAGATGCAGAGGGAGAATAATCAGAAGGCCGCTACTTTGGAGCTCCAGATGCAGAAGATCACAGCATCACGTGGACCTCCAAAGAAGCTCAACGTTAAGGACCTTCCTCTGTGCTCGGATGCCAACCCGTGAGATATGCCGAGCACATGCCGATGACGATTGGGAAGATCGTCATGTCGGAGAAACTGGGTTCAGTTCCCCTTGAGGAGGTGGAATTCTGGCCCAGTAGAGGGGGCCTACCCGGACTGCTATGTTCGTTTGAAGAAGGAGCCGGCTTCGAAGGAGGAGACGGAACCAAAGGAAGTGATTATCCTAGATCACTCCAAGGCTCAAGCCACCTTGACAGCTGCTTTAAAGGAGAGGGGGTTCTCAAACTCGAAGGTTGCCGCCTTGAGCAAGAAACACCCCTCCTTTGTATCCTCCCCAGCTAGGGCCTTCCCCTTTATGCAAAAGGGGTTTGCGGCCGTCATCAAGGCAGTTGAAGCTTGGCAAGCCGTGCCCGTCTTTGGAGGAATGTAAACCTCTATCGCTGGCATTGCCAATGGATAACAAGGACTGGAAGGAGGTGCACCTTACTTTCTCGGTTGGGAAGTTAGACGCCGACATTGCAGGACAGCAGTTCGGCGAAAACCTTCCCAAGTTGTCGGAATTCCTTCTTCGGAGGGAATTGGACACAAAGGAGCGCCTGGCAGCCTCGATGTCTCCTCCAGACCAACATGGAGACGATGGCTAGCGACCCCAAGATGCCAGAGATGTTCATGGTTATGGCCAAAATCCATCTGGCCACAGTAACCAAGGACCTCTATTGCTTTGTGAAAGCAAGGAGAGCCTGTAGGGAGTTTGTGTTTGCCTCGGCCACAGTGAGGCACGAACCCAAGAGGCTAATTTCATCTAACATCTGGGGTAAGGATCTCTTTCCCAAGGACGTGGTCAAAGAGATCGTGGACAAGGCTGCCACTGAGAACCGCAATCTTCTCCTGAAGTGGGGCCTGTCCCTTAAGAGGAAGTCTTCTCCGGATGAGGGCCCTCAGCCGAAAGGAAAGGCGAAGAAGTCAAGGTTTTCCTCCCGTCCAGCCAAGTCCTTCAAACAGCAAAGACCACAGCAGCAACAGCCAGCTTTGCCTCCGGTTCCACAACTGGTAGCCCAGACCCCGACCACCTTCCAATGGGTTCCCCAAGCAATGTCATCAGCTTCCCCTGCATTCAATCCCGTGTTCGAGGGACAGTCGACCACGTTTCGTGCAAGACCCAGAGGAGCAGCTAGAGGGTCATCAAGACGCCCCTCTAGGGGACGAGGATTCAGAGGTGGTCGCGGCCAGGGAGGCAAGACTGCAGGACAGTCAAAGTGAAGTGTCGCCGGTAGGTGGGAGACTTCAGTATTTCCGGGATCGCTGGACCTTCGATCCCTGGGCCCACAGCCTTCTCAAAATGGACTGGGTTGGAGTTGGTACAGTACTCCGCCCAGTGCCCTCAATTTTTCCAACATCCACCCCGTTTTGGAGGAGTACATCCAAGATCTGTTGGAGAAAAAGGTGATCAGGAGGGTAAAGTCCATCAAGTTCCAAGGGAGGCTGTTTTGTGTTCCCAAGAAAGACTCGGGGAAACTCAGAGTCATTGTCATTCTGGACTTGTCACCACTCAACAAGTTCATAGTGAACCACAAGTTCAAAATGCTAACGTTACAACACATAAGGGCCTTACTGCCCAAGAGGGCATATACCGTCTCCATCGACTTGTCAGACGCATATTGGCACGTTCCAATAAGTCGTCGTCTCTCCCCCTACCTAGGATTCAAGCTACAACAAAAACTTTACGCTTTCAGGGCGATGCCCTTCGGACTAAACATAGCCCCAAGGATCTTTACGAAGCTTGCGAGCGCAGCTCTCAAACAGTTACGCCTAAAAGGGTTCCAGGTAGTAGCCTACCTGGACGATTGGTTGGTGTGGGCAGCATCCAGAGCAGAATGCTTGCAAGCTTCCCTACAAGTGATTCAGTTCCTGGAATATCTAGGCTTCATGATCAACAGAAAGAAGTCTCGTCTTTCTCCAGCTCAGAGGTTCCAGTGGTTGGGAATTCACTGGGATTTAGTGTCACACCGTCTTTCCATCCCGATGTCAAAGAGGAAGGATATAGCAGGGTCTGTCAGGAGACTTCTAGGTTCCGAGAGGATATCAAGACGCGAACAAGAGAGGGTTTTGGGCTCTCTTCAGTTTGCATCAGTAACAGACCCTGTGCTAAGAGCACAGCTAAAAGATGCAGCGGGAGTATGGAGAACCTTTGCATCGAAAGAGCGAAGGGACGTAAAGAGACCGGTCCCACTTCGGCTACGTTCTCTTCTCAGACCGTGGTCTCAAGCCAGGTCGTCTAAAGAGGTCTCTACCTCTTCAGCCACCCCCCCCGTCAGTGACAATCCACACAGACGCCTCAAAGGTAGGGTGGGGGGGTCACTCCCATCGGAAAAAAGTGCAAGGAATCTGGTCCAAGCTATTTGGGACCTTTCACATAAACTTTCTAGAAGCTATGGCAGTACTTCTGACCCTGAAGAAGTATCCCCACGTCACTCAGATCCACGTAAGGTTGGTACTGGACAGCGAGGTGGTTGTGAAATGTCTGAATCGGCGGGGATCGAGATCCCCACCTCTCAACCAGGTGATGTTAGCCATATTCCGACTGGCGGAGAAGAAGAAGTGGCACCTGTCAGCAGTTCACCTTCAAGGAGTCCGGAATGTGACCGCGGACGCTCTATCCAGGGTAACACCGATAGAGACAGAATGGTCCCTAGACGCAGGATCATTCTCTTTCATCTTGAGTCAAGTCCCAGAACTGCAGATAGACCTCTTCGCGACGAAGGACAACAAGAAGCTGCCGAAATATGTGTCCCCATATGTGGACCCCGCGGCAGAAGCAATAGATGCGATGTCCCTCGATTGGAACAGATGGTCCAGGATCTACCTGTTTCCCCCTCACAATCTGATGTTGAGGGTCCTCAACAAACTGAGATCCTTCAAGGGAGTAGCAGCAATAGTGGCCCATAAGTGGCCGAACAGTGTATGGTTCCCTCTGGCTCTGGAACTACGACTGAAGTTCCTACCGCTCCCGGACCCCAGTTCTGTCCCAGCAAGTCCAGAAGTCGACTGTCTTCGCTTCATTACAGGAAGACCCGAACCCTGCAGCTCATGATTTTCTCTCCCTAGCGGTGAAGAAACGGTTCGGAATCTCGAAAGATAGTATCGACTTCCTGGAAGAATACAAGTGTAAGTCTACTAGGAGGCAGTACGAATCTGCATGGAAGAAATGGGTAGCCTTTGTCAAAGATAAGAACCCGCACGAGATCTCTACGGAGTTCTGCCTATCCTTCTTCATTCACCTCCACGGACAGGGGCTGGCGGCGAACACAATTTCTACATGTAAGTCAGCTCTAACAAGACCCATTCTATATGCCTTCCAGGTAGACCTCGCTAACGAAATGTTTAATAAGATCCCAAAGGCCTGTGCTAGGCTTAGACCATCAGCTCCTCCAAAGCCTATTTCATGGTCATTAGACAAAGTCCTTCATTTTGCCTCATTACTAGATAATGAGGAATGTGCGTTGAAGGACCTGACTCAAAAAGTGATCTTCCTTTTTGCCTTGCTTCTGGGGCCAGAGTTAGTGAGATTGTGGCCCTCTCGAGAGAGGAGGGCCGAGTTCAGTTCCTGGATGGGGGAGAACTGAACCTGTTTCCGGACCCTACGTTTCTCGCTAAGAACGAGTTGCCCACCAACAGGTGGGGTCCCTGGAGAATCTGCCCTCTGAAAGAAGATGCATCTCTATGTCCCGTAGAATGCCTTAAGGTCTATCTTCGTAGAACTTCAGACTTCCATGGGGGCCAACTATTCAGAGGAGAAACATCGGGCTCGAATTTATCTTTAAATCAACTTAGGGCGAAAATTACATTTTTTATTCGCAGAGCGGATCCTGACAGTTCTACCCGCAGGTCATGATCCGAGGAAAGTTGCTTCATCTTTAAACTTCTTTAATTTTATGGATTTTGAACACCTTCGTTCATACACTGGCTGGAAGTCTTCCAGGGTATTCTTTCGCCACTATGCTAAGCAAGTGGAGCAGCTAAAGAGGTCTGTGGTAGCAGTTGGTTGCGTCGTTAACCCTGCTGTTTAACTCTGCGAGGAACAGCGGAATCATTTGGGACTTGGATTCTTGGGTGAATAGTTAGTTATATATGTTGATATAACTGGTAGTTGTAGGCTCTCAGAGCCCACAGTGACTGTTCCAACGTGATGGTGATGGTAACATAAGTACAGACAGGGTGCCAAGCGTTTGCCAACG
>NC_090734.1:98703831-98733831 GCF_036898095.1 Palaemon carinicauda
GAAGCTGGCAAGTATTGCTGGCCTTTCCCCTTAGATCTCCGTTAGGCTAAGATAAGTTTCTTGGCTGCGGGTGATCTGTCACTAAAGCAAGGTAGGCAGGACCCTCTTGTCCCTTCCCCCTCTATCTCCGTAATGGCCTAGCCATTACTGTACTGTACCTTGCCGGCCGGCAGAGCTGGCCGGCAGGGGTCTTACTGTACTGTATGTCATTCTACTTCTGGACCTAGTATAGGTTGGGATGTGGAATTGACTCAGCCCATTGCCGGCCGGCAGAGCTGCTGGCCGGCAAGGGTCTTATGTTTTCGAGTGCTGCCCGGACCTCTCTTGGTCCCTCATCCATGCCTGCCGGCAGAGCCGGACGGCATTGGTCAAGGAAGCCTGAATTAGTTTCTCCCCTTCCTTATATGCACTCTTTCGGTTGCCGGGCTTGGAGGTTGTGTACACTCTTATCCCGGCATCCATTCTATTTTTCTTCTAGTGCTGTACCTGTCCCGGCTGCCGGCCTCATAGGCCGGCAGCCGGGCAGGTGTAGTCTTCTGGTTCTTTTGCTGCCGGCTGGCATCGGTCTTGTACCTTTGCCGGCCGGCTTATGTCAGTCCTTGTCTGCAGGTCACCAAGAGTGTGGCCGGCAGCTGGGTACTACCTTGTGTAGTTGCTGGCCGGCAGCCATTGCCGGCCAACACTGGCTGTTACCGGCCGGCAGTTGCTGCCGACCGGCACAGGCATTTGAACCAGAGTGCTGCCGCCCTATAGCTGTTAAGTAGTATACTTTAAAGCTAGCTGTGGTGTGTGCCGGCCGGCAAAGGCAGGCCGGCACACATCCCCCTATACTGTACTAGTATTCTTCTGTATAGCATATACAGTAAGAAGAAAACTATAGTAAGGGTTTTGGTACAGCACTGTATCTTCTAACACTATTGTGTTTTCTTGCACACCCCTTTGCTGTTGCCCTCAGATAGGAAGCTGAGTTATTCCCTGTCTATTATCCAGGATTTTAAAATCATTGCTTAGGTGTGAGCTCCACCTGTTTCCTCTGGAAACCTTGCATTGGTTACTCTAGAAGAGATAAACCATTTTTGATTTTATTATCTGGAAGGCTACAACAATGGGTTGTGAGGGAAACACAAGTGTGTGTCTTTCCTTTCTGAATTGTTATGCTATACTATGCATATCCAGTGATACATAGTTCACTTGATACTCATGGAAATTTCTTCTCTTTACAGAAGGACACTCCGAAGTGGGGAAGTGCTTTCTGCAATGTCAGCAGCAAGAACCTCTGCGGACATGAGTTTTGTAGGAGACACGCAGCATACGCTGTCTCCAAGGATGATCTCCGGTATTGGGACCCTCAGGTATGTACTGTGTGCACTAACCTGATTAATGAGACAATTAAATAGCTAGGAAGAAGCTTCGTACCTGGGTAAGGGGCTTCCAAAAGAACACTTCTGGCCCTTATCTTCCAAGTGAGAAGATGAGGGCTTACCTTTTCCCTAAGGCATCAGCTGATGCAGTGATTCCCCAGCCTCAAGAGGAGATCCCCTAAGTTCAGATCCAGGTGGATGCTGAAGTCGCGGTCGCGATGCAAGACATCCAGCTAGATAACAGGATGTCTGATGTGGACGGGTGTCAGGAGGAAGACCTCCTGGCAGAAGCCCAGGATGAAGTTCAAGCCCCTCTACATCGGCCGGTCTCCCAGTAGAGCTGGGACAGGCCCTCTCTTCTATTGTTGGAATGATCCAACAAATGCAGAAGGAGAATCAGGAGAAGGCGGCTGCAATGGAACTGCGAATGCAGTGCCTTGCAGAATCACATGGGCCCCAGAAAAAGCTCAATGTGAAAGACCTTCCCTTGTGCTCAGATGCTAAACCATGGAGGTATGCTGAGCACATGCCGATGACAACTGGAAAGATCGTCATCTCGGATAAGCTGGGCTCAGTTCCCCTGGAGGGTGGAATTCTGGCCCAGCAAGGCATCATATCCGGACTGTTATGTCCGGCTGAGGAAGGAACCAGCTTCAAAGGAGGAGACAGAGCCGAAGGAGGTCATAGTGATGGACCATGCTAAGGCTCAAGCTCTAATTTCATCCTCGATGAAAGAGAGGGGCTTCTCTAACTCAAAGGTAGCTGCATTGAATAGGAAGCTCCCTTCCTTTGTGTCCTCGCCTACTAGAGCCTTCCCCTTTTTTACAGAAAAGGTTTCTGGCTGTACTAAAAGCAATCGAGGCCGGCAAGTCTTGCCCCTCCCTAGAGGAGTGTAAACCCTTGTCGCTGGCCCTGCCTATGGACCACAAAGACTGGAAGAACGTCCATCTTACGTTCTCAGTGGGAAAGTTGGAGGCTGATATTGCCGGACGTCAGTTAGGCAAGGACCCCCCTAAGCTGTCTGACTTTCTTTTGCGAAGTGAGTTCGATACAAAAGAAAGACTGACTGCCTCAATGTCTCTTCAGACTACTCTCGAGACGATGGCAAGTGACCCCAAGGTCCATGAAATGTTCATGGTAGTGGCCAAGCCTCATCTGGCCACAGTGACGAAGGACCTTTATGGCTTCGTCAAGGCAATGAGAGCTTGTAGGGAGTTCGTGTTTACCTCGGCTACGGTGAGGCACGAGCTAAAGAAACTAATCTCCTCCAACATTTGGGGAAAAGACCCTTTTTTCCCTACCGACTTGGTCAAAGAAGCTGTTGATAAAGCCGCCTTGGAGAATAGAAACCTTCTCCAGAAGTGGGGCCTGGCTATCAAAAAAAAGTCTTCCCCGGATGAGGGTTCTCAACCAAAGAAGAAGACTATGAGGACTAGGCTACTGTCTCGGCCAGCCAAGCCTCTTAGACAGCAACAGCAACTGCAATTGCCATTGCCCCCAGTGCCCCAGATCGTGGCACAAACCCCGACCACCTTTCAGTGGGTACCCCAGGCCGTGTCGACACAGTCCACGGCATTCACCCCAGAGTTCGAAGGGCAGTCTACTTCCTTTCGAGCAAAGCCTAGAGGAGCAGCCAGAGGCTCGTCTAGACGCCCCTCAAGGGGAAGGGGACTCAGGGGTGGTCATGGTCAGGAAGGCAAGACCTCAGGACGGCAGTCCAAGCGAGGTGATACCGGTAGGAGGGAGACTTCTGAAATTTCGGGATCGGTGGACCTTCGATCCCTGGGCCCACAGCCTACTCAAGAATGGACTGGGCGGGAGCTGGTACAGCACTCTCCCCTCGTGCCTTCGGTTTTTCCAACACTCCACCCCCGTTATGGAGGAGTACGTTCAAGAACTGTTGGAGAAAAAGGGTGAAGCCCATCAATTTCTAAGGGAGGCTGTTTTGTGTTCCCAAGAAAGACTCGGAAAAGCTCAGAGTCATTCTGGACTTGTCGCCACTTAACAAGTTCATAGTGAATTGCAAATTCAAAATGCTAACACTGCAACACATAAGGACCTTACTGCCCAGGAGGGCATATTCCGTCTCTATAGACTTGTCAGACGCCTACTGGCACATTCCAATTAGCCATAGACTCTCCCCCTACCTAGGGTTCAGGCTACAACGAAGACTATACGCCTTCGGAGCCATGCCATTCGGGCTAAACATAGCCCCAAGGATTTATACGAAGCTTGCGAGCGTAGCTCTCAAACAATTTCGCCTAAAGGGAATTCAGGTAGTAGCCTACCTGGACGACTGGTTGGTGTGGGCAGCATCCGAGACAGAATGCTTGCAAGCTTCCAGTCAAGTGATCCAGTTCCTAGAGTACCTAGGCTTCAAGATCAACAGAAAAAGTCTCGACTTTCTCCATCTCAAAAGTTCCAGTGGCTGAGAATCCACTGGGACCTTTTGTCACACCGTTTCTCCACCTCGGCGAAGAAAAGGAAGGAGATAGCGGGTTCTGTCAAGAGACTTCAAGATTCCGAAAGGATATCAAGACACGAGCAGGAGAGAGTACTGCGCTCTCTCCAGTTTGCTTCGGTGACAGACCCAGTGCTAAGAGCACAGCTAAAGGATGCAATCGGAGTTTGGAGAAGTTATGCATCAAACGCGTGAAGAGATCTGAGAAGACCAGCCGCTTCGACTAAGTACTCTTCTCAGGCCTTGGTCACAAGCCAGACATCTAAAGAAGTCAGGTTCTTCTTCAGCCACCTCCCCCGTCGGTGACGATTCACTCAGACGCCTCGAAGGAGGGATGGGGAGGTCACTCTCATCGGAAAAAAGTCCAGGGGACTTGGTCCAGGCTATTCAAGACCTTTCACATAAAACTTTCTAGAAGCTAGGGCAGTGCTCCTTACCTTAAAGAAAGTCTCCCTGCGTCATTCGATCCACATAAGGTGGTGATTGAGTGCAAGGTAGTTGTGAGATACTTGAATCGACAAGGATCGAGGTCACCACCTCTCAACCAGGTGATGTTGGCCGTCTTCCGATTGGCGGAAAAGAAGAAGTGGTACCTGTCGGCAGTTCACCTTCAAGGAGTCTGCAATGTGACAGCGGACGCTCTATCCAGGTTCACACCGATAGAGTCGGAATGGTCCTTAGACGCAGGATCATTCTCCTTCATTCTGAATCAGTCCCAGAACTGCAGATAGACCTCTTTGCGACGAAAGACAACAAGAAGTTGCCCTGTACATGCCCCGTACGAGGACCCCTTAGCGGAAGCAGTGGACGCGATGTCCTTCGACTGGAACAGATGGTCCAAGATTTATCTGTTCCCTCCTCACAACCTTCTGTTGAGGTTCCTCAACAAACTGAGATCCTTCAAAGGGTAGCGGCAATAGTGGCCCCCAAGTGGCCGAACAGCGTGTGGTTCCTCCTGGCATTGGAACTGTAGCTGAAGTTTGTACCACTACCAGATCCAGTTCTGACCCAGCGAGCCCAGAAGTCAACTGTCTGCGCTTCATTACAGAAAACCCGGACCCTGCAGCTCATGATTTTCTCTCCCTAGCGGTGAGAAAGCGTTTCGGGATTTCGAAAGCCAGTATAGACTTCCTTGAGGAATATAAGTGCAAATCTACTAGAAGGCAATATGAGTCATCTTGGAGAAAATGGGTGGCCTTTTGTCAAGGCGAAGATTCCGCAGGAGATCTTGACAGACTTCTGCTTATCTTTTTTCCCCACCTCCATGGTCAAGGGTTGGCAGCGAACACGATTTCAGCGTGTAAGTCTGCTTTGACAAGACCCATTCTATATGCCTTCCAGGTCGACCTAGGTAACGAGATCTTTAATAAAGTCCCGAAAGCCTGTGCTAGGCTCAGACCTTCAGCACCTCCAAAGCCCATTTCATGGTCTTTAGACAAGTTCTTCATTTCGCTTCTCTGTTGAGCAATGAAGAGTGTGTGTTAAAGGATTTGACACAAAAAGTTATTTTCCTATTTTGCACTCGCGTCCGGGGCCAGGGTTAGTGAGATTGTAGCCTCTCGAGAGAGGCAGGTCGTGTTCAGTTCCTGGATGGGGAAGAACTGAACCTGTTTCCGGATCCTACGTTTCTCGCCAAGAATGAGTTACCCACCAACAGGTGGGGTCCCTGGAGAATCTGCCCTCTGAAAGAAGATGCATCTCTATGTCCAGTAGAATGCCTAAAGGTCTATCTTCGTAGAACTTCAGACTTCAAGGGTGGTCAACTATTCAGGGGAGAAACATCAGGCTCAAATTTATCTCTGAATCAACTCAGAGCGAAAATCACATATTTTATTCGCAGAGCGGATCCTGACAATACACGCGTAGGTCACGATCCGAGGAAAGTTGCCTCATTCTTAAATTTCTTTAATTGTATGGATTTTGAACATCTCCGTTCATACACTGGCTGGAAGTCTTCCAGAGTGTTCTTTCGCCAATATGCGAAGCAAGTATAGGAACTAAAAGAGATCTGTGGTAGCAGTGGGTCGCGGTGTTAACCCTACTGTTTAACTCTGCGAGGAACAGTGGTCTTAATTGGGACGATTAATTCCAGGGTGAGTGTGTAGTTACATACTGTACTACAAACTAAGTGAGGGCACTGTGTTGCCCATCCAGACTGTTCCATTTCCGAAGGTGAACCTAGCATAAGTGCAGACATGTGTGCCGAGCGTTTCTAACGCTAATGTCATTGATTTGTAATACAGGCTTTTATGACTTTGATACCTCGGTATCTTAAAAGTGACATCTAATGTTTTTCTTTCAGACAAACAAGCTCTGTTTACTATCATACTTATGCTTAAAGTTTTGGGTTATCCTCTTCTTATATATATATATATATATATATATATATATATATATATATATATATATATATATATATATATATATATATATATATATATATATATATATATATATATATATATATATATATATATATATATATATATATATATATATATATATATATATAATTGTGGTTAACCTGTCTATTTATTGCCTGTCAATAATCTGGTTCTTGAGAACCTTGCGTCTCCTTCACCTGTGTCAATTTATTGGTATAATTGAGCATTCATTCTATGTACCTTATCTGGGATAATTCTAATAGAATTGTTCCTTTATGCAAGCTATGTTGCATTGGTTTTCCTCCTATGCGGATATAAAACCTTTGTCCAATACAAGTATTGTGCGGAAAACTGGTCGATATTTCATATTGACGCAGTGGTCCTTTACAAACTATGCTTTACTTAATATAGGGCGAGACCACTATATTAGCTTGCCTGGTATTCATACATAGATATATGTACTCTTCGAGACTTTTCCAGAGTCTAGTAGGACTCTTCCCTGTAGGGGGCAGGAAGCTCTAACATAGTTTATAGTTAGTTGAAAAGATGTATAACGGTAACATCTTAGGTCTCTAGGTCTAGTCGACCGGGAAAAGATTACCTCCGGGGAGTACGGCACGTTCTGAGAATCCACAGATACAATAATGCTCTGGTACACTTCTATCAGGACGACATGGCTTGAGCCCAAAAAATGGATTTTGAGCGAAGCGAAAAATCTATTTTTGGGTGAGATGGCCATGTCGTCCTGATGGACCCGCCCTTGCCTTTCTAAGAAAGGGCTGTAGGACCCCTCCCTACATACAGTATCTGTAGCACCTCGTGTACGCTACAAGGAATACAGATGGCGCCAGGATTGGCGCCAGGCACGCATACGAATCGGGAGATAGGGAAGCCTTGGGAGCGGCTCCCCTTTTTCTTTCCCGAATTCGTATCTTGTCAATCACCTCCTACGAGACGAAATCTCTGTCCAGGATGTAGATTGCCATGTGACGTGTCTAGAATACGTCCTCTGATATGTCGCGATATCCCTTTCACGAGGGATACTCGCTCCAGGAGTTAGAATTCTGGTACCTTAAGGTATATTCTCTGGGAATATCGCCGTAGTTGTAATATACCCTAGGAAGCTACCCTATAGGAATTTCCATCAGGACGACATGGCCATCTCACCCAAAAATAGATTTTTCGCTTCGCTCAAAATCCGTTATATATATATATAATATATATATATATATATATATATATATATATATATATATATATATATATATATATATATATATATATATATATATATATATATATATATATATATATATATATATATATATAAATTTATATATATATATATATATATATATATATATATATATATATATATATATATATATATATATATATATATATATATATATATATATATATATATATATATATATATATATATATATATATATATATATATATATATATATAGAAATTATATATATATATATATATATATATATATATATATATATATATATATATATATATATATATATATATATATATATATATATATATATATATATATATATATATATATATATATACATACATGCATTACTGTATGCAAAAACATAAAACTGCAAAATTAGGTATAAGACGTCTAGATTGTAAAATCTTCTTATCCTTTTGAAAATACATTCAACATAGTTTATTATAAACGAAGGATCCCATCATGATGAATCTACGAATTAAAACGAAAATCAGAAAGCGAAGGCCCAATGCCTGCCACGGGACTATAGTCAATTCTTTTTAGTGAGACAGATTTGCACCGACTCGCAGGGGTGCCCTTTTAGCTCGTAATAGTTTCCTGATCGCTGATCACTTGGACAAGAAATTCTAACCAATCATATGGCAGGAAACTTTTCCAAGCTAAAAGGGCCCTGCTGTGAGTCACTGCAAATGCGCTTCATTAAAAAAAAAAAAAATAAAAAATAAGTATAGTGACCTTTAGAAACTCCTGGAACCTGCCATAATTTTAAGATTAGGGATATGTAAAATGTTGAGGATGATGGATATGGGGCATGTGGGCAATGCAAATTTACTTGGAAGTTATCTTTCTTAGGTTTGTTATTATTATTTACTTGTTTAAGATAGTTTTATTTTTATAAGGTCAATAAAGTTAGAAAAATATACATCAATTCTATGATTTTTTTTATTCATAAGATATGGATTATATCCTTTTTTTCTTTTTATTTAAAAAATCGGATTTATCTATTACTTTTTTGCATCTACAACAGAAAAAACAAAGATTGCAAAGCCTCAATCGTTCATCTACATTAAAACTTCATCAGTTTCTGAATTATGTATTGTTGCTACAAATTTTTTCCAACCAACGCTGGTATATTACTGTTATTTGTAATTTGTACTGTAATACCATAAGCGTTACGTGTATTGAAAGTAATGTGCAAGTAGATTGCATTGATAGAATATGGTCCAACTTTGATTATAAGTGTTTAACGTATGTTATAAAGTATCGAGTTCTAAATAAAACATTTCAAAGATGGAATATGATTCTCCTTACTTTTGTATTACAGGTGATTCGAACCATTTATAGTGATGCTCATCTGGTATTTTTGTACTGTGTAAACAAGTAGCCAGGTCGGTTTACATGACGTCAATTACGAGTCAGAGCTGAAGTGACATAGAGCTTTCTAAGAGCAGTCGCATTGCTGTAGCTAAGAAATAAAGGTAATTTTTGATACCCAAGGTAACATTACCACAATCAGCTGACGAAGAGGCCAGCTGACATTACAAATACGTAAATTCCAGTAATTAAACCTTGATGACATTGATACCAAATCCTTTAATCACACAAGCACACTTGAAGCCTTGAATTTCCTACCTATTATGCTCCTCATTTCATAGCTTTCCTAAGATTTTTATGCCGAACAAAAGGATAAAGGATACCACGGTTGGCGGGAAGAAGCCACCGAAGCCTTAAATGGGACACCGCAAAGCTTTCAAGTGCCAACAAACAAATCAGCAGTGGCGACTATTGATCGGAACAGTGAAGCGCAATATATTCGTAAAGTAGATAGTACTGCTAAGATTCCGTGAACAAAATATATGAATTGCTTCATCGAAGATGCTTATTTGGGCGAACCACTGAACAAAGCGGTTTTCATAATTTATTTTTTAATCTATTTTCATAAAAGCAAATAGATAAATAAGTTTTATGAAAGAGTTGCATTTAGTGAATTGAATCGTAAATATTATTCACTCATGACCTTCAGTTGCAAAATTACGTGTGAAAATCCTATATATCATAAGTCATTGTAAATATCATCTGGCTCCTTTCAAAGCATTTGGTATATCAAGATCTATGTTTTCACTGTTAACAAAATAATACAACAAAAACTGTCAGTATATATATATATATATATATATATATATATATATATATATATATATATATATATATATATATATATATATATATATATATATATATATATATATATATGTGTGTGTGTGTGTGTGTGTCTGTGTGTCTGTGTGTGTTTGAATGCGCGTGTGAGTAAAGTATACAGTCTTCTTTTATGTTGTATATCTATTAAAGCACTTTTCAGAATATTTAAATACTGATTAAAAAAAATCCAAACAAATTATATATGCAAGAAAATGCACCCAGAAAAATGCACAAACACAAAAACAGAGTACGTATGTATATAGCGCAAGCTGGAAAGGGCATTGAATCTTTAAAAAGGTTAGTTAATATTATTTATGGGTGGTGTGAGATATATATATATATATACAGTATATATATATATATATATATATATATATATATATATATATATATATATATATATATATATATATATATATATATATATATATATACTGTATATATATATACATATAAACGGCTGGCAAATTACATAAACTCCTGAGCTCCAAACTCACCTGTTTATTTTTACATAAAAACATAAATCTGTTATACTTGAAAATTAATACCTGAGCTCTGAGAAAATTATGCAACCCCCTGAATGCAATATATAAAAAACCACTGGGTGATTATGTAATATTAGTTATTTCAAAACAACCTCATACTGCGGTTCTTAATCAGGGAATATGAGCAAGAACTATTAATTAATACTGGTGACGAAATAATACACACTTTACAAAAATAAATATAGTCAATAAAAATTTACAACAATAATACCCCCCCCCAAAAAAAAAATAATACCAAAATTAAATTACTCGAAATATTAAATCTGACCAAAACCTTAGAATTAGACAAGAGAAAGACACTGAAAAAAATTATACAGTCACTTGTTTAACTATTTTAATTCATAAAAATATTTAATTTTGATAATAAATGAAAATAGTAAACACTTTACCACTCTAGTATTTAAAGACTAAATGAAGTTTATATAAATGTAATTGTTAAACTTACCTCTTTTGGGTCACACGAGGTTTCCAAGCAGAAAAGCAAAATAACTACACTTCACTGTTAATCTAGATTTTACAGGGCCATTTGCAAAAATTATTGTTGAACAAGTACTTATATTAACGCAATACACTTGAAATATCATTCAATGGATTTGTCAACGTTTGAGCACACTACATACATATATGTTAGATAGGAATCGTTAATCACGTTTGAGAGGGCACACACTTGATGCAATTGAGAGGAGAGAGGGCAAACTTGACTCCTTCAAAGGGACAGGGAGGATCTCGTCTGCAGCTTATGCATTCCTACGGACATTTATATAATAACTTAACACTTCTAGGTGATTCTAGTAGATTATTCTCGTAACTTGGGGGCAAGGCCTTGAAGCGTAAGGTTACCAAAATAGAAAATTGAACAAAGGAACAAACCTTGCTTTCGAGGTAACCCTCTCTCAGCTAACTTCACCCACCTCCCTCCTTGAAAGAATGAGAAAAAGAAGAGTAAATCTATTTCGAGAATTTTCATGCACATTCTAACCAAGTGAAAAATATAAGAACTGCGTATTCATACATTTTGTGGTTTTTACAGCATAACTAGACAAGGTTATATAAGACTTCATAACAAAATACGTAAAATAAGAAAAGTTAATCCTGAAATATAACGTAAATTTTCATATACTGACTCTAATGAAAAATACAATTAAATGAATGACGAAGTCCTATGAAATTTAAACCTACATGAGAGGAACTAACCTTACGAGCTGGCTATACATCTCTTAAATACACAAATGAAATACTTGAATAAATTATTTACTTTATACTAGACCAGCTTTGTAAGAATAAATAAATATATATATATATATATATATATATATATATATATATATATATATATATATATATATATATATATATATATATACTATACTAAGGCACTTCCCCCAATTTTGGGGGGTAGCCGACATCAACAGATGAAACAAAACAAAAAAGAGGACCTCTACTCTCTACGTTCCTCCAGCCTAACAAGGGACTCAACCGAGTTCAGCTGGTAATGCTAGGGTGCCATAGCCCACCCTCCCATATTATCCACAACAGATGAAGCTTCATAATGTTGAATCCCTTACTGCTGCTACCTCCGCGGTCATCTAAGGCATCGGAGGCAGCAGCAGGGCCTACCGTAAATGCGTCACAATTGCTCGCCATTCATTCCTATTTCTAGCACGCTCTCTTGCCTCTCTCACATCTATCCTCCTATCACCCTGAGCTTTCTTCACTCCATCCATCCACCCAAACCTTGGCCTTCCTCTTGTACTTCTCCCATCAACTCTTGCATTCATCACCTTCTTTAGCAGACACATATTTTCCATTCGGTCAACATGGCCAAACCACCTCAACACATTCATATCCACTTTAGCTGCTAACTAATTTCTTACACCCATTCTCACTCTCAACACTTCGTTACTAACCCTATCTACTCGAGATACACCAGCCATACTCCTTAGACACTTCATCTCAAACACATTCAATTTCTGTCTCTCCATCACTTTCATTCCCCACAACTCCGATCCATACATCACAGTTGGTACAATCACTTTCTCATATAGAACTCTTTTTACATTCATGCCCAACCCTCTATTTTTTACTACTCCCTTAACTGCCCCCAACACTTTACAACCTTCATTCACTCTCTGACGTACATCTGCTTTCACTCCACCATTTTTTGCAACAACAGCCCCCAAGTACTTAAACTGATCCACTTCTCAAGTAACTCTTCATTCAACATGACTTTCAACCTTGCAACACCTTTTCTTCTCGTACATCTCATAACCTTACTCTTACCCACATTAACTCTCAACTTCCTTCTCTCACACAATCTTCCAAATTCTGTCACTAATCGGCCAAGCTTCTCTTCTGTGTCTACAACCAGTACAGTATCATCCGTAAACAACAACTGATTTACCTCCCTTACATGGTCATTCTCGTCTACCAGTTTTAATCCTCGTCCAAGCATTCAAGCATTCACCTCTCTCAACCCTCCATCAACATACAAGTTAAACAACCATGGTGACATCACACATCCCTGTCTCAGCCCTACTCTCACCGGAAATCAATCACTCACTTCATTTCCTATCCTAACACATGCTTTACTACCTTTTTAGAAACTTTTCACTGCTTACAATAAAACTTTCCACCAACTCCATATAACCTAATCACATCCCACATTGCTTCCCTATCAACTCTATCATACGCTTCCTCCAGATCCATAAACGCAACATACAACCCCTTACCATTTGCTAAATATTTCTCGCATATCTGCCTTACTGTAAAAATCTGATTCATACAACCCCTGCCTCTTCTAAAACCACCCTGTATTTCTAAGATTGCATTCTCTGTTTTATCCTTGATCCTATTAATCATTACTCTACCATACACTTTTCCAACTACGCTTAACAAACTAATACCTCTTGAATTACAACACTCATGCACATCTCCCTTACCCTTATATAGTGGTACAATACATGCACAAACCAAATCTACTGGTACCATTTACAACACAAAACACATATTAAGCAATCTCACCAACCATTCAAGTACAGTCAAACCCCCTTCCTTCAACATCTCAGCTCTCACACCATCTATACCAGACTCTTCTCCTACTCTCGTTTCATCTAGTGCTCTCCTCACTTCATCTATTGTAATCTCTCTCTCATTCTCATCTCCCATCACTGGCACCTCAACACCTGCAACAGCAATTATATCTGCCTCCCTATTATCCTCAACATTCAGTAAACTTTCAAAATATTCCGCCCATCTTTTCCTTGCCTCCTATCCTTTTAACGACCTCCCATTTCCATCTTTCACTGTCTCTTCAATTCTTGAGCCAGCCTTCCTTACTCTCTTCACTTCTTTCCAAAACTTCTTCTTCTTCTCTTCATATGAATGACCCAATCCCTGACCCTACCTCAGGTCAGCTGCCCTCTTTGCCTCATGTACCTTGTCTTTACTTCCACATTTTTCTCTTTATATATTTCATACTTCTCTAAACTATTACTCTGCACCCATTCTTCAAAAGCCCTCTTTTTCTCTTCCACTTTTACATTCACTCCTTCATTCTACCATTCACTGCCCTTCCTCATGCTGCCTCCAACAACCTTCTTGCCACACACATCACTTGCAATCCCAACAAAATTTTCTTTTACTAACTTCCACTCCTCCTCTAAATTGCCAGTTTCTCTTACTTTCACTTCGTCATATGTCATTTTCAACCTTTCCTGATATTTACTTTTTACCCCCGGTTTTATTAGCTCTTCAACCCTCACTAGCTCCCTTTTACATTCACCTACTCCATTCCCCGACTCTTTTGCTTAAACTAATTTTCCTTTCACCAAAAAATGATCAGACATACCATTAGCCATACCCCTAAACACATGCACGTCTTTCAATCTTCCAAACATTCTTTTAGTTATCAACACATAATCCATTAATGCCCTTTCTACTACTCTTCCATTTACTATTCTTACCCATGTATACGGATTTTTATCTTTCTTTTTGAAAAAGCTATTACTTATCACCATCTGTTGCTCAGCACACATATCCACCAGGCTCTCACCACTCTCATTTTCACGTGGTACGCCCTATTTCCCAATGATACCTTCTACCTCTCCAGCGACCACTCTAGCATTTAAATCACCCATGACAACTACATAATTCCTTCTACACACCTAGTTAATTCATTCCAGAACTCATTCGCTCATCTTCACTTTTCTCACTACCTGGCCCATACGCACTGACAAACGCCTAACATTCCATAACCAACCAAACCCTTACCCACATTAACCAAGATGATATCTACTTCCATTCCACTACTTTACCTGTCATCCATTCACTCAGCAATAAAGCCACACCCTCTCTCGCTCTTCCCCTTTCAATCCCAGACACTCTACCAGACATTCCACCAAACATCACTTCACCCTTGCTTAATATCTTCGTCTCACACAAGGCCAATACATCCATCATTCTATTCCTAAACATACTTTCAATTTCACATCTTTTACTCTCTATCGTACTACATCCACGCACATCCAAACACCCCAAAACTAGAGTGCAGGGAGCAGTCACTCTCTCCCCAGGTCCATCTCTTTGTTGCTGTCTCACAGGATGTAGATCCAGGAGAGGGGGTTCCCAGCCCCCTCATCCCGTCCCTTTTAGTCGCCTCTTACGACACGCAGGGATAACGTTGGTGCTATTCTAATTTTTATATGCCCCCGCGGCCACAGGGGGCATATAAAATAGTATATATATATATATATATATATATATATATATATATATATATATATATATATATATATATATATATATATATATATATATACCATATAATTGAAACGAGCTTATGAAATGCCCTCTCGCGAAATGTATATTCTAAATAACCTTCCGATGAATTCACCTATCCACACCTGGACCTTACTTCTTTCCTAGGCTATAGTATATCTTCAAAACTACCCCTACTTCTTCCTGACATTTTATTTTCCACAATGTCTGATTCTCTTATTTGTTCTTCAACACGTAAGGTCCGTTAGCGTACTTCAAACAGTACACTGTGAGCACCACTAAAGGGTCTTCGCTGTGTTCCTCCAGCCCATCACTGAAATTGATTTAAATTCTTCTATTTTACCTCTGTTAAGGCCTCCTTTCTTTAATCTTGTTGTCTAAACTTTTTCAATTTTCAGTGGAACTGTAGGGTTCTTTCACAGTTGCACTCAGGTGCTGAATGGCTTGCCAGGCCCCAGCGCAAGGTTATAAGGGAATCCTTCATGAATAATGTCTCTTTAAGTCAGCGTTTGAAAAATAATTCATCTTTGACGTTTCATTCACATCCAATGAAATCAACTAAGCCGTGTGTAGCCTTTACCATGTTTGTGATCTGGAAATCCTTGCATATTATCTTCTCTTAGCTGGTATCTACACATCCATGAAGCCCATTTTATTCTTTTATTTCATCTTGCCATTGTTACATGGCATCCTTCTTCGTCTAATTTGCTATTCTTTTCTCGGGTTAGTTCTTGCACTATTTCCTATCGATATTTTTTCATAAAGACATCATATTTCTTAGCTCCAAAGATATCTGTTATTTTGCTCAAGTTAGCAAGAAGAGGAGCTTTTAGCACTTGTTGGAGAATTGGTAATATTACCCTTCTATGTAAATGTAATTGTGGTACCTCAAGTCCCAACGATTACCGCCTAATTTCCATAACTTCCATATTATCTAAACTTTTTGATCGTCTTCTGGCAAAACGTCTTAATGGGTTTGCTGAAGGTAATCATCTATTCCCTAGTTGGGAGTTTGGTTTTCGTAAAGGCCTTGGAGCATGTGATGCCCTTCTTACAATCTCCAATGCTGTAGAGAAATCATTTGATTGTGGTCAGGAAGTTCGTATGATTGGCCTTGATTTTAGTGCTGCCTTTGACCGTGTTAATCATGAGGCCTTTGTTTTCAAACTCAAACAGGTGGGAGTGGGTGGATCGTTTCTTAGCATTACTATTGATTTTTTAAGTAATAGATCTCAAAGAGTTGTTGTTGTTGGGCACCATAGGGAGTATAGGAATGTGATATCCGGTGTTCCACAGGGTAGTGTTCTTGGTCCATTACTTTTCATACTATATACACATGACATGTGGTTTGGCCTAGAAAACAAGCTCGTTGCATATGCAGATGATGCTACTCTCTTTGCATCAGTTCCATCCCTTGAATGTAGATCTGGGGTTGGTGAATCCCTTAATAGAGATTTAGCTAAAAAAAAAGTGCATGGTGCAAATACTGGGTTATGAAGTTGAATCCTAACAAAACTCAAAGTATGATTGTAAGTAGGTCAAGGACGGTGGCTCCTCAACATCCGGATCTCAGTATTGATAATGTTTCTTTAAATTTGTATGACTCTTTTAAAATTCCAGGTGTGATTCTCGACAGCAAATTTACTTTTGAGAAACACATTAGGTCTGTGTCTTCTTCAATTGCACAAAAAATTGGCTTATTGAGAAGTCTTACAAGATTTTCGGTGATCAATCTATTCTGAAGAAGTGTTTTAATTCTTTCATTCTACCTGGTTTTGAGTATTGTTCTCCTGTCTGGTGTTCAGCTGCTGATTCTCTTCTTAATTTGTTAGACAGAAACTTACGGTCCATTAAATTTCTTATTCCTGATCTAGATATTAATCTTTGGCACCGTCGTTCAATTAGTTTATTATGCATGTTGCATAAGATTTTTCATAACTCCGACAATCCATTACATTCAGATCTCCGTGGACAATTCTATCCAGTTTGTAATACTAGGTAGGCATTTAATTGTATTAGCCAGGCCTTCTCCATCATGATGCTCAATACTGCACAGTATTTTAGAGGTTTTATTCCAGCTCTTACAAGTTGTGGAATGATATTCCTAATCGGGTAGTTGAATCAGTAGAACTTTAAAAGTTCAAAGTTGGAGCAAAGGTTTTTATGTTGACCATGCTGACATGAGTGTTCTTATAGTTTATGTATGACATATCTGTTGTTGACGTTGTTAATAGTTTATATAGGACATATCAGTTTTAACGTTGTTACTGTTTTTAGAATGATTTATTGTTAATTTATTCTCATCATTTATTCATTTCCTTATTACCTTTCCTCACTGGCCTATTTTCCCCGATTGGAGCCCTTGGGCTTATAGCACCTTGCTTTTCCAACTAGGGTTGTAGGTTCTCTAGTAATGATATTAAAAATAACTATAATAATAATAATATTACGTCCTATGACTAGCCAGAAAGTACTACATTGGATCCCACTCTCTGTTTACGGTTCATTTTCCTTTGCCTACACATACACCGAATAACCTGGCCTATTCTATACATATTTTCCTCAGTCATACACCTGGCAACACCAAGATTACCAAACAATTCTTTTACGCTCAAGGGGTGACTATTGCACTATAATTGTTCAGTGGCCACTTTCCTTTTAGTAAGGGTTGAAAAGACTCTTTATCTATGGTAAGCAGCTCTTCCAAAAGGACACTCCAAAATTAAAGTATCATCCTCTATTCTTGGGTAGTGCTATAGCCTCTATACCATGGTCTCCCAATGTCTTGGGGTAGAGCTCTTTTGTTTGAGGGTACACTAGGGTGCGCTATTCTGTCTTATTTCCCTTCCTTTTGATTTTTTATTTTGTAATATTTATATAAAATATCTATTTTAATGTTATTACTGTTCTCAGAAAATTTTATTTTAATTGGTTATTAATTCTCTTGTAGTTTATTCTTTTCCTTGTTTTCTTTCCTCACTAGGCTATTTTTCCTTGTAGGAATCCTTGGGTTTATAACATCCTTCTTTTCCGGCTAGGATTTTAGCAAAACATCTTGCTTTTTTATGTTTATATGGCAGCGTAACCTCTTATACTCCTTCTCTCTCTCTCTCTCTCTCTCTCTCTCTCTCTCTCTCTCTCTCTCAGAGGAAAGTTCAATTGGATTTTCATAAGCTGTTAACCTTATCCTTTGCTCTTAAAACAAAGGCAGGTAAAAGACCGCCACTTTTTTCCTCTTCTTCTGTCATAAAGGAAGAAAATGGTAATAAATCTCAGTCTTTCTCTAGTCTTATACTTGTAGCCAAATTCTCTTTAACTTTGATAAGGAAATCAAGCTATTGTATTTTCTCGCTTACTTAATCCACTGGCTGTCAGGCCTCATTGTGACCTGTTGGTAAATACATCTGACTGTTAGCTCTAGTAGCAAAATCATTCAAATTTTATACTACAAAGCAATGAGAGAGAGAGAGAGAGAGAGAGAGAGAGAGAGAGAGAGAGAGAGAGAGAGAGAGAGAGAGAGAGAGAGAGAGAGAGAGAGAGAGAGAGAGAGAGAGAGTGTTATTTCAAGGTGTAATGCTACATGATCTTTCAATGGCTATACTACACTATGCAATATATATTTGAAGAATATAACCTTCATTATTATTATTATTATTATTATTATTATTATTATTATTATTATTATTATTATTATTATTATTATTATTATTATTATTATTATTATTATTATTATTATTGATAATTAGAATAGCGCCAACGATGTGGCGGGATGTTTAAAAAACAAGCCCCACACCCTGAATCACACTTACTGACAATGGTCTCCACAAAACAAACATTCCCCTTACGTAATCTACAACCAGACTCGTAGACAAAAAGGACGAAATAAACAAAACATAACCTTACAACTATATTTCTTAACACTAAAACAAAAAAATTCTGCATTCAAAATAAGCTTAACATAACAACCATCCACAACCAAAATAATTACACTTAAAACAAATCATTAGCTTAATGAATATACCAAAAAAAACCCGTAACACCATTCATGTAAAAACCCTAACAAACTTAAAATTACCCGCACACCAAACCCAATATTTGTTTATGTGTGGACCTCTTTGTCCACACAAGGGCCAACAATCCTTCCAGGCCAATGCCACAACTCTGGCAGACGCAACAATCGGTGGCAGACAGATAATTTTGTGGCAATCTGCTACACCTGCATCACTTGATTGGCAGTCTATATCAGCACTATCATCATCATCATCGTCATAATTTTATAGCACAAGAACAATCAAATCAGGTTCATTAACGCAATCCAGGTCATCAACAAGCGATCAATCCCAAGAGCAGTCGTATCAAATTCCTTAAACAAGCCAGGTCGTCAACAATCAAATTCACATAAATCTTCTCCCCAAAGGAGGAATCACGGCCTGCCAAAATAAAAAAGAAAAACACTTATGAACACTCCTAACTAACTGAACTATCGCACTATAATCAAAGATAAATAATAAATTGTTCCTATCATTCACAATCACGACAAGCAAAGATAAACAAAACTGTACTTACTCAGAATATAAATAATCACTTCGTCGCTGGTAATACAAAAATAATAAATCCAGCGTTCACACAACTGACGGTTACAGCAGTCAAATCAAAATAAGCATTCACCCAAGACATTCACCACTGTCGTAACCTAACTAAAACATAAACAAACAATCTCATTTATACCAACAGTCTTTTTCACCACAAACAATCATTCGCTAACTACCTCTCTCTCTCTCTCTCTCTCTCTCTCTCTCTCTCTCTCTCTCTCTCTCTCTCTCTCTCTCTCTCAGGATTTGGCAAAAAACAAAAATTAAAATAAAACAAAAATAAATCCTCCACATTCCTCCCCCCTTACTTTGCCAAATCCTTCTCACACAACACTTACATTATTTTTTTCATAACCCAGTCGCAGTCGGGAACGGGACCTCTACTCCGAGTAACTGGGCCCCCATATACTCTATCATTCACTTCTTCCTTATCACAATCATTCGCTACATTAACACTATTCCTATCTAAATCCCTATCATCTAATATATCATGTACAATCATATCTACCTCGTTCTCATCTGGCCCTATAATTACACTCATTTCTGTAAACAGTTCATCCATTTCATCAAAAACATTCTCAACTTTACTAAAGGTTCATTCATGCTACTAATCATTCTCCTATCTCTCACTCTCGCATTCGTCATCCTTTCTTTTACATCACCTAAGGAAAAGCCACACACACACTATAGGTATCATTCATACTCAGCTATGATTCATCTGTATTAACACATTTATCTTCCATACACACTTGCACATTTACACCCTTGTCATACTTATTTCTATTCTCACTTTTACTTATAAAATTTCCCCTTCTTTCATCTTTACTTAAAGCTCTTGTATTCTTCCTTTTCTTATATTCTACTAACACCAACTGTTTACCTTCCAGACCTAAGTCCTCATACATACTAGGTTCACCCTTGTTCCTTTTCAACCATTTACTCATCCCATTCTCTTGGATATACTCAGGTACCTCTTTCCATTTACGCAACTGGTTGTGGTGGGCCCTAATTTTCTCCACAATACCACCCACACACAACTTACCCAAAACGTAACTTAATCCACTCGAACCAACTTCTAACAAATCATAGGGACCTTCAAATTTATCACGCACCTTATTTACATTCATTCTACCCTTTTCAATTACTTCTTTCATCACTCTCTCACCAACTTTAAAGCTTTCAAACCTCTTATTTGCTTTCCTCCACACATCTCTATCATCCTCCGACACACCCAACCTCGGTCTTATTATCTTTTCAAAATTTAATACAAACTTACATGGAGACATACCCGTACTCTTATGCACTGCTGCATTGTAAGCCCACAACGCTCTACCAACATACAAATCCCAATCATTATCACATGTACTCATCATTTGCAAAATTTCAGTTAATGTTCTTACAGTCCTTTCAGCCAACCCATTCGCACTTGGCATATTAGGAGTCGAATACACATGTTCAATACCCCATTCTCTTAACATCTGCTCAAACTCCCATCCAACAAACTCAGGGCCATTATCACTTAATATTCTCACAGGCTTACACACACACATCGGCAACATCACTTGACCAACCATTCTTGCAACAGTCTCACTCCGTTTATCCTTGATGGGTATTGCATAGGTAAATTTACTCATGTGATCAACCATAACAATCATGCCCACATGTCTTCTCGCAGTCACAGGCAACGAAACACAATCAATCACAAACATCTTTCATACGTAATCTCAAAACAGGCGGATTAGCATGCACTCTCTGATACTTCCCTTTCTGGCAATCTTCACACGTAGTCGCTACATCCTTACATATCTGACTCAACCCAGGTGTAAACAATCTCTCACGCATGCATTCCCATAATTTATTCTTACCCATATGCCCATATCTGTCATGCACTAACATACACATACTTACTGCTGCATGCATTGGAAACACAGGAACATATATATCTTCATCCATTCCTTTATGTAGAAAATAAACAATATTCTTACACACAATAAGTCTCTTACTAACTTTCTTATACACCTCTAAATCAGACGGCCATTCTTCTACCTCAATACTATTCAACATACATTCACATAACCTTTTAATTTCCTCACATTCTTCTTGCATTTCTTCCACCTCCTCTTTAGTCAGTAGATCATCCTCACTCCTCGTAATATCAACCATGCTAACAAAATTCGCCATAAATACACTATTATCTTCTATCACAACTACTTCACATGCATTCTTCAGAAGCAAACCACTACCAATATCAACTGATAAATCATGCAATCTTAAAAAATCAATTCCTATCAAAAAACAACTAGGCATCTCATTCTCTCCCATTACAATAAAATTATGTTCTACCTCCATACTTCCCAGTTTTACTTTCAAACGCACTTCTTCCCAAACTAGCAAAAGTTCCTTTACCTATCCCATGAATTTTCACACTCGTACATTGCCGTTTCACTTCCCAATTGTACCGCTCTATTTCCTTGATAAGAGACATATTCACTAATGACACTTGCGCACCTGTATCAATTAAACTACAGTATTCATTCTCATTTATACCCACATACGTCATCATTCTTCCTTTTACACCATGCACACAAATGTTTACTCTCCTATCAATAGGGTCATCCTTATCACACCCATGGTCATCTTCGCTATCTTCTATGCTTATACCACTCTGATTCAAATCACTCGGACAATCCTCCTTCTTACTCAACAACTTGCAACATCTTTCATTACATTGTAACCTCAATATATACTCCCTTTCAGTCTCTTTATTTGCTCGGTACTGCATCGGACGATTCCACCCAAAATACAAATAAACAGTGACACCATATAACATACTTACTACCAACAATACTTTTGATAAGAATTCACCCTCAAGCATACTATCCTCCTCCTTATATGCCATTTCTTTCGATACTTCATTCCTAACACTCATTCTATGCTCATCTATACTAGCAGGTATATCCCTATTCAAACACTTCAATTTAAACTTATTTAACCCACACAAAATACATTTATACACCATGTCATCCCCTTCAAAACTTTGTACCACCACTAAATCTTCCGGCAACCTTTCAAAATTATTATCATTCTCGCTATTCTCTTCTATCTTACCATGCATTCTTGACATCGCATCTGCTATCACGTTCTTACTCCCAGGTACATATTCTAGCTTAAAGTCAAATTCATTTAAATCCTCTATTGTCCTCGCAACTCTAGCATTCACAGACTCTTTCCTAATCCTGTACACTAGGGGCTGATGGTCAGTACGCACTATAAATTTCACACCATACAAAAATACCTTCAACGCTTTCACGCAAAACCTTATCGCAGCCAACTCCCTTTCAATTGTGGAATACTTTCGCTCAGCCTTATTAAATGCTTTACTTACATACGCTATCACTCTCAACTGTTCATCTCCGTTTATTCTTTGCATTTGAACCAAGCAACCACCCATACTAATCCCACTAGCATCCGTATATAGCTCTAGCATACTCGCATGCTCACTATAGTCGGGAAAAGCCAAAGTGACGTCTCTCGCAGCCTCTTCTTTCAAGTTTTCCAATGCTTCAATCATACGCTCATCCCATTTCAGTCTCGTACTATTTCTCTTACCTGTCCACTCATTCAAGGGCTTCCCTATTCCCGAACAATCTCTTACAAACTTCCGACCAAATTCAATTAACCCAAGAAAACCTCTCAACTCACGCACCGTATTAGGACGTGGAAACTCTCTCACCTTACTCACAAACTTTTCACTCTTCCTTATACCCGATTCACTCACCACATGCCCAAGAAATTCCACCTCCCCGGCCAACCACGTACACTTTTCAAGCTTAACTTTCACACCAACTTCTATCAACCGTTCTAATACTGCTCCAAGCAACTGCATGTGTTCCTCAACAGTCTCACTAGCAATCAAAATATCATCAATAAAAACAGTCACCTTCTATCTATCAAACCCAGCCAAAACTACATTCATCGCCCTCTGGAAGGCAGCAGGCGCATTAGCAAGGCCAAAACTTAATATCTTAAACTGATAATGACAATTACTGCTCGAAAATGCTGTAATGGGCCTGCTCCCCTCTGCCAGAGGCATCTGGTAATAGCCCCTAACTAAATCTAACTTTGTAAAAACTTTCATACCATGCATCTTATACACACAGTCAGACACTACATTCATTGGGAAACGTTCTTTAACAGTTACTTCATTCACCTTCCTATAATCAATACACATACGTAAACTTCCATCTGGCTTTCTTACAGATACAATAGGGCTATTCCAGGCACTCTCACTCCTTTCTATTACACCCATTTGCTCTAACTCCTGGCACTGCTCTTCTATTTCTCTGGCAATAGGCGGAGAAAAATGTCGGGGACGCTGATATATGGGGGTATCATTACTAAGAACTATCTTAAATTCAGGCAGCTTTGATCCCCCACAATCCTCGTCACCGCGACTCAAAACTCTCCGTCTATCCCATAACATCCTATACAATTGTTCCCTTTCTCCCTCACTTATATTCTCATCTACATTAATTCTTTCTTTCAAACTTTCATAGTCCCAATCATCATCCTGCTTTATCTTACCCGTCATAACACGTCTCAATTTAACATACCTTTCATCCTCTACATTGACCAACGTATACATACATCCCATGCAATCACCCTCACGTATACCCCGTATTCTCTTCCTCCTTACAGTCGGCAACAAGCTCACATACACCTTCGGCTCCTACAAATTCAAAATACCATCATACACATGCACACTTGCTTTCACCAAATTACTTGCTTCCGAACCTTCCACTACATATTCACAATTGTTACTATTGGCAATTCCTAGACTATTCGGCCATGCCACTTTTACACTGACAACCTCACTCGCATCTCTTGACAATTTAACACCTTCTTTTGCTATTAACGGCACACCTTTCCATACCTTCGTACATACACTAATATCTTCATTCAAATAAAATTCCCCACAAAATTTACCCTTAACTTTCATCTCTTATCATATTTACACTAGGATGTACAATCATACCGCATTTTTTCAAGAAGTTATAACCTAACAACACATCGTATTTGTCATTTACTCCCTCAACCACATGAAAACCATTATCTTCCATCATCAGCCCCCAAATCATAACATTTTCACGTAATTTTCCTTGCACAGACATACTTAAATTACCGATACCTTTCACTTCACCTTTACACCCCCTAAATTCACACACATCTCTTACCTTATCGTATGCATTCCTAAACATTAAATTGACACCACAACAAGTATCAATCAGACCAACTAGCTCTATTCCATTAAAATTTACTTTTGCACTCATGCAGTCATAAGTTCTTTCGCCCATCACGTCTTCATCTAGTAAACCTTCACGAACATGCATCACATTCACTCCGCACACACTCGAGGACTCACCCAGCTGAACCCTCTTACACTCTAGTTTCCCGAACATCCTGGCTGATTTACTCCCTTCTTCCTACATACCCTAGCTACATGCCCATCTGCACCACATTCAGTACACTTACCCCGTGGCTCCTTGCACATTCTAGCATAATGACCATCCTTACCACAATTACCGCAAATCACATTTGTACGATTACTCCGACATCCACTCGCTATGTGCCCTGTCATACCACACTGATAACATTTTACCCCTTTCTCTTTCTTGCACTCGCTAATTCTATGCCCTACCTCACCACATCCAAAACAAGCACCTAGAGCCCATCTACATTCATTCTTCTTATGACCTTCCTTTCCACACCTATAACACTTTTCATTATGGACACGACTATCTGACATACCTCGATGTGCACTCACACTCCTATCCCTATTGCGCCAATTACCCTGCCTAAATCCTTCATTTGTCCTTACAGGTATTCCCACATTACTCGCCCTAACACTCCTATCTACTACACTATCAGCTACCCTCATCGGTCCTCTCATAACAGCATCTCTAAAACTAAAAAATTCTGGCACACTATCCTCCATTCCAGTTCTTACACTCACAGATTTACTTTCTTTCATACACCTATCCAACTCGTAATCCTCAACTATCTCTAAAATATCATCCCATGTCAATCTCTCTTGCGTCCACCTCATTTTCTCCTTCCGTTTCAAATTAATAAATTCACACACATTCTCAGGTACTGTTGCCAAAAACTTCCTCATTAACTCCTTATTCTCATTTAGGCCTTCATCCCCATACTTATTCCTAGCTAACGTTTCCAACCTACATACGTACATTGATATAGCTTCTCCTGCATTCATCCTTGCCTCATCAAAATCATTCTTACGCTTATACCTAATACTCCCTTTCATACATTTTACCTGCTCAATTATTCTCTTTTTCACACTTTCATAATCAACGTCCCCTACACTCATTATCACTCCATACATCGTCAACAAATACCCAGTCAAATATTCTCCTAACTCCCTAGCCCAAACTCTTTTACTATCACCATACTTATCCTGACAATACCTCTCATACTCCTTGAAAAAATCATATACATCCCTACTGCTATGCTCATTGAACATTTCACACCGAGGTACCTCTCTCATAAACCAGTCTTACACACATCACGTTCATTCTCACTGCTATCATCACTGTCTACTCCCTTGTTACCTTCTTCCTCATTTGAATATAATGAATCCACTTCCACACTTAAATTCCTATCCTTAACCATTCCCTTCTTACCCTTTTTCTTACTTACTACTTTCACCCATTCACGATCGTCCTTGCTATCAGCCTGATACTTTTTCTTCTCTTTCTTCACATCACTTTTACCTTTCCTTTCATCTTTCCTCTCACCTTTCTGTTCATCCTTACTATGCCTAATTCCCTTATCTTCAATATCACCATCACTATTACTACTATCACTATCACTTCCTTTCCCATTATCACCTACCTTAACCTTCTCTTCCCCTACCAACCCATCACCCGAAGCTGAGGACACTCCTCCGACTGCACCTTCACCCATTATAGTTTTCATCATCCCCATGACTTGCCCCATCATATCTTCCATTCATTTCTCCAATCGTTCTTCATTCTCTCGCATCCTCATCTCAACACCATCTTCCACTCTCTCTACACTTCCCTGAATTTCCCTCAGTTTCCTATGCATCTCCTCATTCTCACACCTTAACCACTTATTCTCTTGAAACAATTTCTCCTCTCGCTCCTTACTCAGCCGCAATTCCTCCTTCAAAACCCTTAACTGTTCTTCCATTTTTTCATCAACCTGTTCTTCAGCCTTAAATCTAATTCCTAATCCTATCAGTCCTTTGTCAAAGAGTCCAGCTTCAATCCCACCTCGGCAGTCCCTGTTCGGGCGCCAAAATAATGTGGAGGGATGTTTAAAAAACAAGCCCCACACCCTGAATCACACTTACTGACAATGGTCTCCACAAAATAAACTTTCCCCTTACGTAATCTACAACCAGACTCTTAGACAAAAAGGACGAAATAAACAAAACATAACCTTACAACTATATTTCTTAAAACTAAAGCCAAAAATTCTGCATTCAAAATAAGCTTAACATAACAACCATCCACAACCAAAATAATTACACTTAAAACAAATCATTAGCTTAATAAATATACCAAAAAAAAAACCGTAACACCATTCATGTAAAAACCCTAACAAACTTAAAATTACCCGCACACCAAACCCAATATTTGTTTATGTGTGGACCTCTTTGTCCACACAAGGGCCAACAATCCTTCCAGGCCAATGCCACAACTCTGGCAGACGCAACAATAGGTGGCACCCAGATAATTTTGTGGCAATCTGCTACACCTGCATCACTTGATTGGCAGTCTATATCAGCACTATCATCATCATCATCGTCATAATTTTATAGCACAAGAACAATCAAATCAGGTTCATTAACGCAATCCAGGTCATCAACAAGCGATCAATCCCAAGAGCAGTCGTATCAAATTCCTTAAACAAGCCAGGTCGTCAACAATCAAATTCACATAAATCTTCTCCCCAAAGGAGGAATCACGGCCTGCCAAAATAAAAAAGAAAAACACTTATGAACACTCCTAACTAACTGAACTGTCGCACTATAATCAAAGATAAATAATAAATTGTTCCTATCATTCACAATCACGACAAGCAAAGATAAACAAAACTGTACTTACTCAGAATATAAATAATCACTTTGTCGCTGGAAATACAAAAATAATAAATCCAGCGTTCACACAACTGACGGTTACAGCAGTCAAATCAAAATAAGCATTCACCCAAGACATTCACCACTGTCATAACCTAACTAAAACATAAACAAACAATCTCATTTATACCAACAGTCTTTCTCACCACAAACAATCATTCGCTAACTACCTCTCTCTCTCTCTCTCTCTCTCTCTCTCTCTCTCTCTCTCTCTCTCTCTCCTTCTCTCTCTCTCTCTCTCTCTCTCTCTCTCAGGATTTGGCAATAAACAAAAATTAAAATAGAACAAAAATAAATCCTCCACAACGTATCCCTGCGTGTTGTAAGAGGCGACTAAAAGGGACGGGACGAAGGGGCTGTGAACCCCCTCTCCTGTATTATATACTCCTCTGAGACATCGAAGAATTGGAGCTGAGGGGAAAGTGACTGCTCCCCGCACTCTACATTTGGGGTGTCTGAATGTTCGTGGATGTAGTACGATAAAGAGTAAAAGATGTGAGATTAGAAGTATGTTTAGGAAAAGATGGATGGATATATTAGCTTTGTGTGAACAAATATAAAAGGGAAGGGTGAAATGATGTTTGGTGAAGTAACTGGTAGAGTGTCTGGGATTGAAAGGGGAAGAGCAAGAGAGGATGTGGCTTTATTGCTGAGTGAATGGATGACAGGTAAAGTAGTAGAATGGAAGGAGATATCATCTTGGTTAATGTGGGTAAGGGTTAGGTTGGGTAGGGAATGTTAGGCTTTTGTTATTGTGTATGGGCCAGGTTTTGAGAAAAGTGAAGAAGAGCGGAATGAGTTCTGGAATGAATTAACTAGGTGTGTAGAAAGACTGGGTAGAGGAAATTATGTAGTGGTCATGGGTGACTTAAAAGCTAGAGTGGGCGTTGGAGAGGTAGAAGGTGTCATTGGGAAGTATGGCGTACCAGGTAAAAATGAGTGGTGAGACACTGGTAGATATGTGTGTTGAGCAAGAAATGGTGATAAGTTCAAGCTTTTTCAAAAAGAAAGATAAAAACAGGTATACATGGGTAAGAGTGGTAAATGGAAGAGTGGTAGAAAGGGCTTTAATGGATTAAGTGCTGATAAATAGAAGAACGTTTGGAAGATTAAAAGACGTGCACGAGTTTAGGGGTATGGCTAATGGTATGTCTGATAATTTTTTGGAGGAAGGAAAATTACTTGTATCAAAAGAGTGGGGAATAGAGTATGGGATGTAAAAGGAATCTAGTGAAGCTTGGAGAATTAATAAAACCTGAGGTAAAAAAGTGAATATCAAGAAAAGTTGAGAATGGCACATGACAAAGTGAAAGTCAGAGAAACTGGTAATATAGAAAAGTGGAGGTTAGTAAAAGAAAATTTGTTGGGATTGCAAGTTATGTGTGTGGCAAGAAGATTCTTGGAGGCAGCATAAGGAAGGGTAGTGAATGGTGGAAAGGAATGAAGGAAAAAGTGGAAGAGAAAAAGAAGGCATTTGTAGAAAGACTGCACAGTAATAGTGTAGAAAAGTATGAAAGGTATAGAGAGAAAAATGTGGAAGTAAAGCGCAAGGTAACTGAGGTAAAGAGGTCGGCTGACCTGAGGTGGGGTCAGGGATTATTATTATTATTATCATTAATATCATTATTATTATTATTATTATTATTATTATTATTATTATTATCATTATTATTATCCAATCTACAACCCTAATTGGAAAAGCAAGATGCTATAAGCACAAATGCTCCAACAGGGAAAAATAGCCCAGTGAGGAAAGTAAATAAGGAAATAAATGAATGTTCTGAACAAATTAACAATATATCATTCTACAGACAGTAACAACGTCAAAACAGATATGTCATATATAAACTATAAAGAGACTTATGTCATCCTGTTCAAAATAAAAACATTTGCTGCAACTTTGAACTGATTCAACTACCCGATTAAGAAGATCACAAGACAACTTGGTCACAACTGGAATAAAACTTTTAGAATACTGTGTAGTATTGAGCCTCATGATGGAGAAAGCCTGGCTATTAGAATTAACAGTCTGCCTGGGTCGTTCGTATGAAGAGAATAAGAAGAAGGTTTGGAAAGAGGTGAAGAGAGTAAGGAAGGCTGGTTCGAGAATTGAAGAGACAGTGAAAGATGGAAATGGAAGGTTGTTACAAGGAGAGGAGGCTAGGAAAAGGTGGGCAGAATATTTTGAAAGTTTACTGGATATTGAGGATAATAGGGAGGCAGATATAATTGCTATTGC
>NC_090734.1:98738831-98746331 GCF_036898095.1 Palaemon carinicauda
ATATCTAAACTTATCCCCAGGATTTTGAGGCTTTATATACCGGCAGGAAAATTTTTTTGAAAACTACAACGACAAGAACTTTCGTTGACAGCTGCATAGAGAATACTGAGCCTTTCTTTGCCAATTGCGTCGTTATATAGCGAGGCGCGACTGCCACCAGCGTTAGGGACTCGGTGGCACTAGCATGGAATTTCCAGCCCATTGTTCTCTAATGAAGAATTGGCTTTTGTTTCCAATTATTGACACTAACTGTCCCTTCTTATTATTGTCTATTCTAAATATCCCCCTAATATAGCTTTTAACTTTATACGATAATAATTATTATGATCTAAATATTAATGCAACTACAACAGGCATTTGGTACCGCATAGCATACATTCCCAACACCACATGACAAGATACGTAATTGAATCACGCACATTCTTTCAATGGTTTCATGCTAACTGACTACGATATAGCACATTTTATTTAGATTGACCTTTGACCGGATCACTCCCATAATATAATCCAATTGTCTTTGGATCATGGACAATCATTCCACCAAATTTCATGAGATTCAGTCGAATAGTTATTGAGTTCTTCTTCTTCTTCTTCTTCTTCTTCTTCTTCTTCTTCTTCTTCTTCTTCTTCTTCTTCTTCTTATTATTATTATTATTATTATTATTATTATTAGCTAAGCTATAACACTAGTTGGACAAGCTGATGCTAAGAGGGAAAATAGCCCAGCGAGGAAACAAAACAAGGAAAAATAAAATATTTTAAGAACAGTAACATTGAGATAAATATTTCCTATATTAACTATAAAAACAGAACAGCGTGCCTGAATGTACCCTTAAGCAAGAGAACTCTAACCAAGACAGTGGAAGACCATGGTACAGAGGTTATGGCACTACCCAAGACTGGAGAACAATGGTTTGATTTTGGAATGTCATTCACCTAGAAGAGCTGCTTACCATTGCTAAAGTCTCTTCTACCTTTACTAAGACGAAGTGGTCAATGTACAATGTACAGTGCAGTAGTTAACCCCTTGAGTGAAGAAGTATTGTTTTGCAATCTCCGTGTTATCAGGTGTATGAGGACAGAGGAAAATATGTAAAGATTAGGCAAGACTATTCGGTGTAAGTGTAGGCAAAGGGAATAAGAAAACAAACAAACATAAATGAATATATGCCTATCGAAACATAACCTTCTGGGAAAGGTAATCACCAAAAAAAAATAAAAAATATATATAAACTGCCTAAATAAGCATTTACGAACATACTTTTAATTTGTACGTTGCCTCATTTTACTTGACCTTGCATATCTTCGAGGACAACGAAATGGTTTCCATCACAATAAAAACCGTAATACAGTATACTCATGTGAACAATTAATCGTTCCTTAAGTAACCTCATAAAGTGTTATGCAAATATGGTATAGGATTCTTTATAGAATTGTGTTGTGTCATCTGGTATATCTATATGCTATGACATTTTATTTGATAGCAAGATGAGATTTATCAGTCTACCACATTAAATTAAATAAAATGGGATTTCATAATAAAATGAACAATAGACAAGTATTCCTTTAAATGACTGGAAAAATTGGGAAACAAAATAAAATACTAATGGCTAGAGAGGAAGCCAGGATTATTGTAAGAATTACATTCAGAAGCATAAGATGTTGAGATATTTGACCTTTGTATAACCCAAAATTACTTTGATAAATTGCAGGTATAAGGAACTTAATTTTAAACAGTGGTATCTACAAAAAAATGAAATAATAAAATTGCGAAATAAACATCATTCCTGAAAGCAGGTGACTTCATTGATCCAATAATTTTTTTTTTATGAAGATGCAATATTCAGATATAATTTTTATTAACTATCAATTGAATTGCATGAGTTCCCATTTTCAATGCTTGCTATTTTTGGTAATTAGCTTGAACGTCCATATCAAATCTAACAAAGGTTTTCTTACACGGAATATAAAAAACGAAAAAAGGATGTGACTTTTTAAACGGTACAAGCTGCGTCTAAGTGGATATTATTGACAAGCTCTTCTTTGATGTAAAATGGTAAATCCTCGTATCTAAAACCGTTTTAATTAACAAAAAACCCTAATATTTACAGAGCAGAATTAGGAGAGAAAAAAATTACATATTTGTCCGATTTATGTTTAATTGGGATAGATTTCAAGAAACTAAAATACATGAGACTTCATCTATAATGATGCTGATGATAACGATAAATATCTATACCCAATAAAGCCGCTAAGAGCATATAAAAGTATTCACTGCGTAACATGAAAATCTAACGATTGTGGGAAATAATTGCGGGAAGATCTCCCCGTAACAGATATCAAGATACTGACCAGGTAACACTCCCATCCCGCGCCAACAGATCAGAAAACTGCAGGAAAACAGGGGGTTGTTCTATGTTGGCTCTGTCAGGACCAAATACACCTCAGTGTTCAGGCGCTACACCTAACACGGGATAGTACACCTCAACTGAGACTGCTGAACAATAATTAGAGTAAAGACAATAATGCAAGAGTCTGTGAAGAAGCAGTACTGTATGAGTAAAGGGGTTCTAAAGCTCACCTGTGGATCTCAGTTTTGGACACGATAAGAGGTATTGTTCACTTAAAGAAGCACAGAAAGAAAGTAAACGACGTTTACAATCGTGTGTTTACAACAAAACTACTTTAAATTTAAAGTTCCATTACTTTCTTAGGAATAAAAAAGTTTAAGTCATGTGAATTACGGTATTTCGATTTCCTCTGAGACATAAATCTAAGTTGGTCTATAACTAACCAATACCATTTCAAAGAAGACAAAATTGAGGAAAAAGACTTCGGTTAAAATGAAATATCTCTTTAACCTATCCCAATCATTTATTTACAAAATTTACACAATCTTTCTAATGCTAACTCAAAATATGGAAGGCTAAATGAAGAAAAAAATTAAGTTCGTAACCAAAGGTTTATGAAAAAATTTAAGTAAAATTTAACGGGAATAACTTACAAAAGACAAATGGAATACATATTTGTTCGAAAAGTGAGTCAAAACATTAAATGAAATAAAACGAAAATAACCTTTTCAGTAGCAAATGACCATTGAGGAAGTTACAGTAAAACTGAAATATGACATGAATAACCTTCTTGGAACATATATGACCATAAGGTTACATAGAAAGGAAATATAAAACAAATAACCTACTAACAACAAATAACCATTAAGGTTACAGAAAACTTCCGCACGCAATGACGAATGTTCATATCCAGATAAATAAATGAACACACCTTAATAAAACTCACCTAGACATTCATTAACTAAGGGGGTAAATGCAACCATATACACAGCTTAATCGACTCAAGTGTATTGCTTGAGCTTTCTGAAGTTCCAGAAGACACGATTTCCAGTCGTTAAGTCATCGTTTGGCCTATCCCATAGACTCATGATCTTATTTCTCGGCGAGGGTGTTAAATACGGAACCGTTCGGTGACCATCCTACGGGTTTAACGGGTTCTTCAATCCGAAGATTGCATGAGGATGTTTTTGATGGTCACCGAAGACGAGGCATCAGAGCTGAAGACACTCAATTCACCTTATTGCAGTGATTGATTGATTGATTTGAAATTCTCTGGCATCCTGACATCGAAGGTCATTGACACCTTTCATTGCACTGAAACAATAATAAATCAAAAGGGGAACCCTGTTTGCACATAGAACTTGATGGGACAAGTGGGAGAGGCAGGCTTCTCTCCCAACCGTGGCTGTAGGTCAAGTGACCTGTTTAAGATCAGGATTAATCCTGCTTAAAATGGGCCACACCATCACCTGACGAGTGCAGTGCCGACAGGTGAAGGCAGACGCAGGACGTCTAGAAATTGAGGTACCATGTCGGATCCGAAAATCGGGATTAATCTCTCTGCAGAAACAGAGGTCTTGAAGGGTGTCTGTAAAGATTACAAGGAGTAATCGTGCTACTCCTGGGAAATATACCTGCAAATAAAACCTACGTGTCTGCCATATAGAATAACTGTACGAAAATAAAAAATTGGGATAGGCTGTGCGGGAGAGATTCGAAAATAAGCAGAGATATAAATAAGATAGACATGAGATCTAATTTACATTCAAGATTAGTGAATAATTAATCCTAGAATGCGATGCTCAAGGAAACAGGTAAATGAGCAATGAAGGGTGAATTTGAAAAAAGAAAGGAGAGGAATAACTAAATTAATCATGAAAAGGATGAATAAGAAGAGAAAAGATAGATAAAGATAAAGCGTGAAGATAAAACTTTCCAACGATGATGATAGGAGTAGTGATATAAAGATCCCAGGTCTGAAATTTTTCATTCCTCCATTATTCCCACATTCGCATAAAAATGGAATTCTTTATATCTAACGATGGTCGTTCAACATCTAAGGGATCATTTGCAATATTCATGACAGTTCACCTTCTGACTCGAGATAATTCGTTTCCTGTTCGAGTTTCGAGTTCAACAAACAGAGGATCGACTAGACTTTGCTATCCTTCGCCTCTGAAGCGTGAGTCCATTGAGAGTTCCTAATGGAAATATACATTTCGATAGATAGGTGAATAACGTAGGTAGATCTAAATACATTGAGAGAGAGAGAGAGAGAGAGAGAGAGAGAGAGAGAGAGAGAGAGAGAGAGAGAGAGAGAGAGAGAGAGAGAGAGAGAGAGAGAGAGAGTAGTTTGGCGTTTTCTCCACAATACAGAATTAACCTAAATTATAATCCTTAAAATACAAATTCATAAAAATAACATGCATAGATATATAAAAAAATACTAAATACATATGTACATTAACAAATTAAACATTCGATATCAGTCTAATATATATATATATATATATATATATATATATATATATATATATATATATATATATATATTTTATAGATACATAAGTACCTGTATATTCAAATGTATGTATGTATATATATAATTGCAGATGCATATAGCGCTAAGTAATCGTGCTAGGCCGTGTATCTTATCAATGTATCTTAGCAATACTTGTTTACCAACAGTTATATGAGCAGATAAGTAACCTGGTGGAGTATCGAAAACTTTGGTGTGGAGGCTATGCCCCTCTATATCTCAATGAAGTCACTGGCAGCAGGGAGATGGATTAGGTTTAAAGCCATAGACAAATTGTCTTACTGGAATTAGTATGAACTGGCAGGGGTCCCTTGTCTTAGTTACATGAGCACTGAGCATCACAAGGAACTGGCTATTCTATGGTGAATCTACCCAATGAATCTTCTATGGATTTAGTTAGTTAATGGATAGAGAAGATCACAGAAGGTCCAAATTTCCATGCGTAACAGGGTGCTAAGAATCCCACTGCTTATGAATATTAGAGTAAAATTTTAAATTGGTAATTGGAATGTTAGAACCATGCATCAGATTGGGAAGTTGCACCAAGTGGAGAATGAAATTATGAAATATAATTTGGATATCTTGGGCCTAAGTGGAACACATTGTAAGGGAATTGGTAAAGAAATCGTAGACCAAGGCAAGCGAAGGGGTAGAAATGATGATGTCACCAAGAGCACAAAAGGTATTAACTGAATGATGAGCTGTAAATAGTAGATTGCTCATTGCAAATTTTAAATCAAAGCATTGCAATATGAGTATTATGGTTTGCTATGCACCAACAAATTATTCCCCTGACACAAAGAAAGATGAATTCTATGAAGAACTTCAGAGTGTAATAGATGAGATCCCAGAGATAAATATGAAAATTGTGATTGATGACTTCAATACTCAAGTTGGAAGAAATTATAAATATATAGAAAATGTGATGGGTGTTGATGGTCTTGGTGGTTACAAATGAAAATGGGACATATTTTAACATTTTATGTTCAACAAACTATATTGTTATTGGGGTACTCTGTTCCAGCACAAGGACATCCACAAATATACGGGGATTTCACCATGTGGTAATCACAAAAATCAAATAGATCACATAGCCATTAATAAAGAGATATGGAGGATTCTGAGAAATATAAGAAGCTATAGACGGGCAGATATTGGTAGCAATAATCAGCTCCTCATTGCCACACTGAAATTTAAACTGAAAGCACCCAAGAGAAATGTAGATAGAAAACTTAGGTTTGATACAACTAAGCTACTAGAATATGAGCAAAGAGAAACCTTTACAATTGAATGTAGGAATGAATTCGGAGTCTCAGAGACTTCAAGTAACAAAGCTCAGACTATTAATGAAAAAGGATGTAATATTAAGATCATATATCAGTCAGTTGGTAGTGAAGTTTTGGGACATGCAGCTACAAGGAGAAAGCCATGAATATCAAATGATACTTGTGATACTATGAAAAGAGGCAAAGACAGATATTGACTGATGAAATTTTTCAAAGAAGTTGTGCAAGTGGTAATTGAGAGTTAGCGTAATGGCAACTAACTTGATTTCAGCAGACAGTGAGCTTCTATAACAGTTTCAGTGAAAGAAAGTCACAAAAATTCAAACAGACTGATACAAGCATATACAGGTAGAAACAAGTTATCAGTGCGAGGGGAGAGCAATAATGACACTACATAAAAAACAGAAATACCATTGAAGTGTACAAGCGTGTGATACGCGTGCAGTGCATGACCCCCCCCCCTCCCCCCTTAAAAAAGACATACATATTAATTAGGGTACCCTTGAGAGCCGTACTGAAGTCTGCTGCCATCTGCCTGATAGGTGCCATCGGCCCTGCAATACCCACCCATGGTCGTGAAACCTTCAAATTATCGTTTGGAAGCGCAAAATATATTTGGAAGTGTTTCTTAGCTGACGTCATATTGCCAATCCTCCGTGTAAATTTCCTATCACATTTCCATCTCCTAGTCGATGTAGCTCACCGACGGTTAATCTACGCAGATTCTTACTCCTCGACATCTCTTCAACTCGGCCCCTCCGACCTCGCTCTCCACATCAGTGCACCAACGAATGCTTACGCACACTTCCTCATATCATACCGGGAAGTTTTCTGTCCAAAACTTTGTCAAAAGTCCATGGTTCCCGCGAAACACAATATTTTTCATCATAAAAGGACGACGGTGTTCCCAGTGTTTGCCAGATTCAAACGTCTGGAACCGGATCGTTTGGCAGCCGCTAAAAAAACCTTCACTGAAATGGAAGAAATGGGCCTTTGCCAAAAGGCCTCTAGCCCATATTCGTCACCCTTGCACATCATCCTAAAGAGGGATGCCTCTCTCTGTCCATGTGAGGATTAAAGGTACCTGAACATACAGATCTGTCAGTATGTGTTGCTTAGATGGGGGTTTGTAAGTCTGGCAGCATGGAGTAAATTCACCCACAATGTGACGTAGGCGCTGGAGATTGTTGAAGAAGGTTGCAGATGGAAAAAATTCAACAGGGATGACCAACAGGTCACTATACACCATTTCAGATGCAGAGACATACCGACCGTCTTTAGGAGTAGTTCTTAGTTCCAGGAGGAACCGCGGAAGCTGTATAAA
>NC_090734.1:98761331-98771331 GCF_036898095.1 Palaemon carinicauda
GTTTTCAATCTGAACGCTCAAAGTTTAGATATAAACATAGCGTTCTCTTGGAAAGATGAAATCGTTTTACGAATAACTTTTTCCGATCGCCTGGGAGATACCCAATGGCAAGTGAACGTTTCTGTGAACTGTTTTGGTTTCTCTCAGATGATTTTGATTCGGAAAGAGGAGGGAGAAAGCTGCTTTCCACTTCATTACGTTATTTTTCTATGGTATGATACAAGACAGTGAAAGGTAACAAACCCAGACGCATGAGCTGACAAATACAAGAAATTCTGTGACTAGCTATCGCCGGACTAGAGTTCGACTACCGCTCAAACTCGTTATTTTCTTTAGTGTCTGCAACCTCTTCATCCTTGTCAGCTGTGGATGCGGGGTTTGAGGGAACCTATAGATCTACCTGATGAGTCATTAGCAGCTATTTCCTGGACTACCTTGGGCGCTAATCGTATGTATATATGTGCAGTCTTTAGGGCCTTGTCCTGCTTCCTAGGGCGATGTCACTATATCTTGCCTCTACCATTCATGAGCGACCTTTAAGCCTTTAAACACACACAAGTAGGCAATGCTAGCTAGTGAGGAACTATGTGTCATAGGCATTACCGAGACCTGGATTCAAGAAAAAACAAAGGATTTTATCGAAGAATACGAAATCCCAGGATTCAAGCTTTACCAAGAAAAGGCGGAGGGGAAATGTTCTACGTTAAAATTCACCTAAACCCAATAGAAGTTAAATCAGAAACTAATTATAAAGTGGCCAGTGCAAATATTAGCACCATATTAAAGAAATATATTAGTAATATGTATACCACAACATCAATCGCAAGAACACGACAAAGAGCTGTACAGACAACTTGGACGAGAAGTGAATAATAAGCTAGCTGTTCTAATGGGAGACTTCAATGCAGAAGTAAACTGGGAATGAATTTTGCATCATTCACAGAGGGACATAGGCTACTAGAATTTGTCAACAATGAATTCCTTCATCAATAGGTCGATAAAATAAATAGTGGAAACAACATACTAGATATTTTGCTAACAACAGAAGAAAATTTAGTATCCAGTGTCTCAGTTGGCGAAAATATTGTCGTAAGTGACCACAGAATACTTAGGGTCCAGGTAAATATTCTTCATCTACAATAAACGAAAATTATAGAAAAGCTAGACCACTTTGTTTTTTATAAAGACTGCAGATTTCTAAGCTCCAAAGTTATTTGTTATTTCGCGCAAGTTAGCAAGAAAAGGAGCTTTTAGCACTTGGTGGAGAATTGGTAATGTTACTCTTCAATGTAAATGTGTTTGTGGTAACTCAAGCCCAACTGATTACCACTCACCCATATTATCTTATGACGAGCCGAGGGAAGGTTGTGACTCAAAGGCGGAATGAAAGCAACTGAGTAACTTTATTACAGAACATTTGATTATATATACATAAACTCCATGCAAAAAAGGCATAAAAGTCATACCAGGCCATTTCATGTTAAACCGACACCGCACTGGTTAACAGTTAACGGTGAGAAAAACAGACATGTTATTTCAGGTCCTTATCAGTGCAAGGGGAGAGCGAAGATACAAGCATAATATATGCAAAAAATTAAATGTCATTACTATGTACGATCGTGTGACACACGGTTGGTACAATCTAAAATTTTAGAACGTCTTCTGGCAAAACGTCTAAATAGGTTTGCTGAAGATAATCATCTATTCCCTAGTTTGCAATTAGGTTTGCATAAAAGCCTTGGAGCATGTGATGCCCTTCTTACAATCTCCAACATTGTACAGAAATTCCTTGATTGTGGGCAGGAAGCTTGCATGATTGGCCTTGATTTTAGTGCTGCCTTTGACTGAGTTAATCATGAGGCCCTTGTTAGCAAAATTAAACAGTTGGGAGTGGATGGGTCGTTTCTTAGTATCATTATTGATTTTTTAAGTAACAGATCTCAAAGAGTTGTTGTTGATGGGAACCATAGTGAGTATATCAATGTAATATCTGGTGTTCCACAGGGTAGTGTTCTTGCCCCTTTACTTTTCATACTAATTTATATACTCATGACATGTGGTTTGGCCTAGAAAAAAAAACTTGTTGCATATGCAGATGTTGCTACTCTCTTTGCATCAATTCCATCCCCTGAATGTATATCTGGAGTTATTGAATCACTTAATAGAGATCTACCTAAAATTAGTGCATGGTGCAAATTATGGGGTATGAAGTTGAACCTAACAAAACTCAAAGTATGATTGTACATAGGTCAAGGACATTGGCTCTTCAACATCCGGATCTCAACATTGATAATGTTTCTTTAACTTTGTATGACTTTTAAAATTCAATGTGTGATTCTCGACAGCAAATTTACTTTTGAAAAACACATTAGGTCTGTGTCTTCTTCAATTGCGCAAAAAAATGGCTTACAAGATTTTCGGTGATCAATCTATTGTGAAGAAGTGTTTTAATTCTTTCATTCCACCTTGTTTTGAGTATTGTTCTCCTGTCTGGTCCTCAGCTGCTGATTCTCATCTAAATTTGTTGGACAGAAACTTAAGGTCTATTAAATTTCTTATTCCTGATCTATATATTAATCTTTGGCACCGTCGTTCAATTAGTTCATTGTGCATGTTGCATAAGATTTTTCATAATTCTGAGCATCCTTTACATTCAGATCTTCCGGGACAATTCCACTCTGTTCGTAATACTAGGAAGACAGTTTATTCTAATAGTCAGGCTTTCTCTATCATCAAGCTCAATACTACACAGTATTCTAGAAGTTTTATTCCAGCTGTGACCAAGTTGTGGAATGGTCTTCCTAATGGGGTACTTTAATAAGTAGACCTTCGAAAGTTAAAAGTTGCAGCAAATGTTATTCTGTTGAACAGGCTAACATAAGTCTTTTTATAGTTTATATATAACATATCTCTTTTGACGTTGTTACCGTTTTCAGAATGATTTATAGTTGATTTGTTCTCATCATTTATCTATTTCCTCATTTCCTTTCCTTACTGGGCTATTTTTTCCCTATTGGAGCCCTTATAGTGGTTATGGTATCTTGTTTTTCCAACTAGGGTTGTAGCTTGGCTAGTAATAATAATAATAATAATAATAATAATAATAATAATACAGTCGGGGTAACTGGATACAACTCAAGGAATACACCAAGAATTTAGAATACGACGAAACAGGGAACATAAATACACAATGGGACTCCTTTGTAAGAATGTATAAAGAGAAAAGGACTAAATGTATACCGCATAAAAGTTAACAAATGGAACTCCATAACCTAAGTAGTTCAACAGTGGAATAGAAAAAACAATATGAAGCAGAGATAGGAAACATAAATCAATGGGTCCACAACCTTCAATTCTTTAAATTTCCGAACACAAAACGTTAAGCAGGAAGATAAAAGAACTAGTTAGAAAGGTCAATATCAATGAAGAGAAAAGTGATTTCAGCTGGTGACGAAACCCCGAAAGAATATTTTACATATGTAAACAGTAGAGAATTAATGAAAAACAATATTAACCATTTAAGAGACTCAGAGGGTAATCTTATAACATATGATTTGGAAAAAGCCGAACTGATGAATGATATTTCACAGCCGTCTCCACCAGGGAAGAATCAAAGGCCCACCCCGAACCAGTTATTAAATATGAAGGGCAATAACCATTAAACAGAATCACCTTTACGATGGAGGAAGTCAAAAAGAAAATAAAGGGACTCAGTAAGTCGAAAGCACCAGGTTCAGATGATATTCACCTGAGAGATTATTATCTAGAATTAGGAGAAGAGATGACACCACAGTTTAATAAAATGTTCCGAAAGACAGCCAAGGAAAGAAAGGCACCACAAGAATGGAAACTAAGCAATGTTCCTCCAATCTACAGGAAGGGACCAAAAGAAGAACCTGGCAACTACAGACCTGTGCCTCACTTCATTCAATAGTAGATTCAATATTAGAACATATAGAGGAAAACAATCTCCTGATACACAGCCAAAATGGTTTTAGACAAAAGGGATCTTGTGTGACAAATCTGTTGGAATTTTTCCACATGTTTAGCCTTTATGACAAAAGCAGGGTAAGAAACATCATATACCTAGACTTTCAAAAGGCTTTTGACAAAGTTCCCTTATAAAAATATAATGGTTAAAATCAGAAGAATAAGCATCATTGGCGAACCAGCTAAATAGATCGAAGATTGGCTGACTAACAGAAAACAGAGAGTTGTAATCAGTGGAGAAGCCACAGAGTGGGGAGGTGCTGAAAGTGGAGTACCTTAAGGATCCATCTTTGGCCCATTACTATTTCTGATATACATTAGTAATATTGACTTAGAATAACCAGATTTGCAAATGATATTAAACTAGGCATAAATGCTGGGAACTCAGAAGACGTAGAAGCCTTAAGAGATGGTCTCATTAAGTTTGGAGAATGGTCTAGAAAATAGCAAACGCCTTTGCAGTGGTGGAAATGCAAAGTCATGCACACAGGGTATAGTTACCCACAAAAAAGATTAATCACTGCCGGTTAATGAAATCGACAGTGTCAATCAGGAGGAAGATCTCGGCATTATTTTTAGAAACTATAAGAAGTTCACCAAAGAGAGCATAAAGCTGAAATGAAAACACAAAAGATAATGGGTTACATAGAGAGACAATTCAAATACAGAAACAGACACCGTACTTCAGCTTTACACATCACTAGTAAGACCCCCTCTAGAATACGGAGTTCAATTCTAAACTCCAAGTATTCAGATGGATATAGATAGACTAAAACCTGGTATGGTCATGTCACGAGAGGAGATGAACAGTATATTGGGAGGAGAGTGATGGGAATGGAGGTACAGGGAATGAGAAGGAGAGGGAGACCAAAGCGAAAGTGGATAGACTGTATCAAGGATGACATTCAATCAAAGTATGGGATAGAGGTAGATGGAGAGCGCTGGCCAGGAGCATCGACCCCACATAGAAATGAAAAAAGATGTAGGCAAGGAAGAAGATAGATAGACTACAAGCAGTACAAAGGGCCGCCAAACTAGTTCCAATTCTAAGGCAATTTGGATATAGAGGAAGGCTGGGACATATTAACTTACTTGACCTACAAAATCGACGACTAAGGGGACAGTTAATAAAGACATTCAAATTTCTTAAAGGAATAACGGATGTTGATTATAACAATCTATTCACGCTTAGCACAAACCAGTCCTGTGGTAAAGGATACAAACTAGAATTGAAGACACAACACCACTCAATGTGGTAATTTCTTTACATAAAAAATAGCAAATACATCGAACACATTACCAGTGTATGTAGTAAACAGTAACAGGGTAAACGAGTTCAAGAATATATCAGACAAGATAAAAAAAAAAACTCTAAATATTCAAAATAAATCATCAACCCAAGAGCAAATGGAGCCTCCCTGGATGGACTAAAAAGGTTTTCAGACATCCAAAAACCTTGTAATGCACACACTCTCTCTCTCTCTCTCTCTCTCTCTCTCTCTCTCTCTCTCTCTCTCTCTCTCTCTCTCTCTCTCTCTGTGCGTGTGTGTGTGTGCGTGTGTGCGTGTTTGTGTGTGTGGAGCTAATAGTCTACCCACGAGAATTGATTAACTAGTCATCCTCGAATCATATAAGACACTACTAATATATGGATCATAATATAACACTTTGCTCAGGATACCAGAGAGAGAGAGAGAGAGAGAGAGAGAGAGAGAGAGAGAGAGAATATAAATTATATGAGATATTTCAATCTACTTTTTAATATCATTACATAAATAATTCAAGTGTTGAAATTCCTTTAAATTATTAAAACCTAAGAATTAATTTATGGAAGTCATTTTTAATAGAAATAATTTAATCAATTTTTAATATTTCTCCATAAAATTAAATCATGCGAGAAAATTACAAGTTGTAATTAAATTTTTTGAATAAAACTACTTTTAGTCGAAGAAAGGGTATAACTAAAATATACAATAAATGAAATCGTGATGAAAATTTCTCTAAATGTTTGAATTTTTTTTTTCATTTCTCAAAACAATAATGTTATAGGAAAATATATGTTAACTATAAAATTATCAGAAAGGTTTCGTCGATGTAATCATGAGTTTATCTAAAAGATATCAGAATTTATTTCAATTACGAAAGTCAACGATTTTTCAAAATATTATCAAATGAGGAAATTAAAAGTAGAAATTGAAATCTAAATGCCTTAGGTATTTCATCACAGATATTTTAATTCATCCTTATCAGTTGATCACAATTGTTTTCTACATTTTGAAAAGCTATAACTGAATAATACGATTGGAGAAGGAAATGAAATTTAAAAATTTTATAAATAAAAATGAAATTTGTAGTTTTCAGCTTAGTATTTTACAGCAGGGTAGCCTATATTGGATGAGATGTTTTTAATTTCACTGGAAAAGGATTTAGCAAAAATTGATAATGTTTCATGCTATGGGGATATCGAGAGAGGAAGAATGACAGAATCAATTCCAGTATTCTACTAGACATATACTGTATATATATATGCATATATGAGTATAAATAATCTATCTATAAACAGTATACACACACACACACACACACACACACATATATATATATATATATATATATATATATATATATATATATATATATATATATATATATATATATATATATATATATACATATATATATATTATATATATAATATATATATATATATATATATATATATATATATATATATATATATATATATATATATATATATATATATATATATATATATATATATATATATATATATATATATATATATATATATATATATACATAAAGAGAGAGAGAGAGAGAGAGAGAGAGAGAGAGAGAGAGAGAGAGAGAGAGAGAGAGAGAGAGAGAGAGAGAGAGAGAGAGAGACAAGCCATCGTAACTTTAAGTACTTCTTTTATCAAGAGACAGAGTCAGTATAATAAAACAGCAAAACCTCCAAGAACTCATTCATGTTACAAAACTCAATTCTCAAGCTTCGTGTTCCTCGTGCAATAAAACAAAATAAAATAATCTTGCTCAAACAATCAACAATCAACATAAAAAAACAAGTTACAATTTGTCCAGGTGTATTCAGTTTTAGAATGTGGACATAGTTTATCTGATTGATTTCTTAGTTATAGTTTTACTACTACTACTAATACTGCTATTACTAGTAGTAGTAGTAGTAGTAGTAGTAGTAGTAGTAGTAGTAGTAGTAGTAGTAGTAGTAGTCGTAGTAGTAGTTGTTGTTGTTGTAGTAGTAGTAGTAGGTAAATGAAGAATACAAGGGAATGGAAATGACAATAATTCAAAAGTACATATTGACAAGTGAATTAGAGAGGTACATCAATAAATAAACATTCAATAAAAAACTAATCATACCATTCTATAACCTCTACCATGCAAAGTCCTTCCATAAAATCACATAAAACAAAACTTGAACACTCACACTTCAGGGCAGAAAAGGTTTTGTACTAAAGTAATTATCTCATAAATGTAGCCTAATGTTGTTTTTTCGAAACGATTAAAAAAAAATCATCGATTCCAAATTATTCTATAGGCCTGTATTTCAATAAAGAATATAATCTGAAATTATTTCAATTGCATAGTTATGAACAAAAGAATAAGACGAGGGACGAGACTAATGCACATACACTAATACGCGCCATCTGTGGTCAAAGCATTGTCGAGACAATAAGGAAGCATAGACTATATGCTGCTGTTTCGCAGAATTAAGGTCATATGGCCAGTCGCTAAGACCAGGGAGATCCTTCAGGAGAGCTGTATTATGTAAAAGTTAAAAAATAGACAGAAAGTACAAGAGTGGGAACAGGGGGTATGATAAAGGTGCAGCTTCAAAGACCCATATGGAATGCGTACAGTGCACCGCATGATGAATGCACTGACGTCACTATCCTGTTCACTTTTGGAACTTTCAACCAGGAAGTTTGATCTTCCCTTGGCCAATTAGTAACAATTAAAAGACAAGTCATGATATCCAGTCAAAGTTCGCGTGGACTTATAAAAGTGGCTGTAATTCACTGCAGTTAAAATTTGGTGCAGATACGTTTCGGTATTTCAAAGTTATCGAAAAAAGAAACGATACTGAGAACTGTTCATTTTCATCTGTTTACCTCATTCAATATATCAAATAGAACTCAGCTATCCATTCCTATTATAGAAACTTAATTCTTTACAACTACTTAATTTCTCATCATTTGTGACAATGAAAAACCAATAGGTTTTGATATGAAATTGTAAATTTTCATGTTTATCACTATATTGAATTATGTTAAAGAATCAGTCTTGAAGTTTAAAGAAAAACAAGTCATTGTTTATTTTTCTGGGCTATAGAAACAAAGCATTTCATCCAATATTACAGATTAATTACCTTAGATATGCACACAGGGAAATATAGAAACCACACTACAGTTATTAGATAGTGTCTAAGGGGCGGAACATAATACCACAAACCTTCCACTCAAAGGAATCGAAAAGCATTAGCATCGTAATAAGAGATGTTGATGCAAAGAGAATTATCAACAAAGCTGACAGGTCCTTATCTCTTTTTCCATATGAGAAGAAACAAAGTAAAGCGATGATATTCCACCACAAAGTAAATACTCTTCGACAACAAAGACATCAAGGCTTCTTGTACTTCGTCATTGAACATAAAGACGACAAAGCGATAAGTGAATATCATATTATTCCTGGCGTAAAAGACCATTGAGTTCTGACGTATACAAGCGGGAGACAAATATTTGTTTTATATGTTAATAAAACGATATGCAATTGCTTTGGCTTTCAAGGGTTCCTTCCAAGTTTCATTAGAGGCTATCTCAAATAGTAGTTTCTTTATCAAACAGTTCGAGATGAAACTATCCGAACCTTTATGAGAAAAGTACTGGAAAATTTTAATGGAATGACAAGCCTATTATTAGTAATCTGTGTCTCACGGCCCACTGCAGAAACGACAGAATGACATTTTGTATCAGGAAACTTTGAAAAATATACACGATACGTTCAACAGAAAGTCGTCTATTTTAGAATTACATTTCTGATGGCATTTGTTTCTCAATGTAATACTAAGCTTTGCAAACACTAAATGACAAAACGGGAATTGTTCCTCAGTTTTGGTGACTGACATTTAATCATACAAAATGCACTTACAAGATACAATGGCATAATTCCTTTAGTCTTTAGAAAATAAAGCTGATTATTCTCTCTGCAAATGATAATGCTGATAAAGGCTTTCTTATTCTGCTTGAAAATTATAAATACATGAGTTTGTTTATAATATATCATCATCAATATCTTCATCTTCGAACATAACTAGTCAACTGCAAGACAAACGCCTCATATATGTCCCACTCGCTTCCGTTATGGTCTTTCTATGCAAGTCTTTACCCGCAAATTTTCTTTGCTTGTCAATCCATAGTCTTCTCTGCTTCGTTTGTAAACTCTAAGGGCTCATTCTGTTATTCTTAATGTCCATCTATTACCTCCCATTCTCATCATATGCCTTGACCATGTTCATTTCTTTTTTTTATATGTTATTAAAATATTCTCTACTTTAGTTTCCTCTCGTATCCATGTTGCTCTATGTCTGTCTCTTGGTGATATTTCTATCATTATTCTTTCCATTATTCTTTAAGTTATAACTAGCTTATGTTCTAAGGCTATATTAGGATTCCAAGTTTCCAATGCATACTGGTAGGACCATCTGATTAAAATACTTTTCTTTTTAGAGGAAGTGTTAGTTTACTCTTTATAAACTTATTTTGTTTACCAAAAGTTCTCTATCTCATGATTATTGCTCTTTTAATTTTGGTCTCATATCCTGGGGAAACACTTACTGTCTGTCCTAATTACGTATATTCATTAACAATATCTAGAGGTTTGTCCATAACCCTTATTTTTCGGCTCCTTGAATTTTTATCAAACATTATCTTCGTTTTACTCATATTTATATTCAGTCCTGCTTTCTCTA
>NC_090734.1:98776331-98831331 GCF_036898095.1 Palaemon carinicauda
AGTTATCTATACCCCACGTACTCGCTATAACTCTCTCTTCTAGGTCTATTCTGTATGCTTCTGAATGAATGCTGTCTCCGAAAAGACCCAAAAGAAAGATGGGGAGACTTTGCCAGAGTCGATTTACTAATATGCCTTGTTAAATACCATTTTGAGATTGCAGGCATTTCTCACCATGATGGGATTTATGGCTTACCTGCAACGCAGTCTTTTTACCAAGATTGATGCGGTAAGTAGGCTACTGAGGATATGTTGGTAGATTAGCTTTGGTGTTTCAATTTAGTAAGGCCCTTATATTGCCCCCTTTCAATCCTTCCCCCCTACCATAATCGCCTCCGTCAACGAAGTTGGAAGGAGGTTAAGTTTTTGCCCCTGTTTGACTGTTGATCTACTTGTTTGTTTGTAAACAGCTCTCTGGCCACAATTTTACTCATAAAGTAGTAAAACTTTCAGGGATTGATGGTTATGTAGAGACGTTGAATTGATTTAATTTTGAAAGTTCTAGATCAATGGTCAAGGTCAAGGTCGAGCAAAACGTCGACCGAATTAACCATAAGTTTGCATATGGTTCTCACACAGACTTGAAATACGTCTACAATCTAAATGGATTTTGGGAAAGGCAATGTACTGCACGTGTTTTGTACACGCTTGTACACTGTAACGGTATTTTCCTTTTATTATATCTCGCTCTACACTTCACTCGTAACAGATCCTGATAGATCCTTATCAGGAAAAGTTGTGTCCCAATTTTTGTGACCTTCTTGCACTGAAAATCTTGTATTTAAGCTCACTCGCCTCTTGGTTATTATCTAGCCTAACTGCTCGCCTCACACAATTGGTAACCAGCTCCCTCCCGCCTTCCCCCTCACTGCTGCGTCATACTGTGTGATGATGCCGCTTTCCAACACTGACTGTCCCATCAGCTCCACATCCATGAAACTACCACCCTTCGCCAGTACAAAGCCTTTCACTTGGTTTAGCACGCTGAGATCGAGCTTTGCATCAAGGGCATAACTCAGTCAAGCACCAAAGCAGACTATGTTATCATGGTAATTCCCGAGGATACATTCCTGGAAATCTCCAATTGGCTTTGCAAACAAGGGCACACCCCAATAACATACGACCCCCCTCAAAAAATACCTCCAGGAGCAGTATTCTCCATCATCAGCCACCTGTATAGCCAAACTTTTTCAGCTCTCTCAACAACCATTGGGGAACCAAAAGGCTTCGCTCGCCTTCAGGGAAATAACCAGTACCGTTCACCTTATGAGGTGAATCTAATTCGTGCCCTTTGGGTACGAAACTTGTCCGAACCAGTACGCGCTGCCATACTTGATGTCAATATTTTGCCCATGAAGGACCTGATGACCAAAGTCGATACTATTATGGACAGCCACTTCACCACCTTCAAGACCTCTATCAGCGCCGCCACTCATAACGAAGAGGACAACTATCCAACATCAACTGACGCTGACATGTATGCGATAGGACACAGACAGCCATCCCGTAATGTGCCAAAACGGCCAAACAGCCGCCCACGACCCAACACCCACACTGTCACAACCAATGACCTCTACAGCCACTTACTGATGTCCATAGGTCACAGTTATGCTACTACCACTCCCATATTTGGGGCTGCTACGAAGAAAAATGTGAACGGTTGGCAGTGGCTAAAAAACCTGTAAAGAGGCTATCACTTGTGATGGTGGCCTTCCCTGTCACTAATATTTTCTTTCTACATGATGCATGTACGTGCGTACGATTTTTGGTAGACCCAGATGCTTGACATTCTCTTCTACAAAGGCCACTATCCAGGACACGACGTACTCTGTTTAAATCTGCCGACGTCCGCCTGGTAGCATCCACTGGATCTGCAATACCAACCTATGGTTATGAGATCCTTACATTGTCATTTGGAAACACCAAATATCACTGGAGGTTTCTCGTTGCTGACGTTCCATTGCTAACTCTCGGTGCGGATTTCCTCTCACATTACCACCTCCTAGTTGATGTTGCTCACTGACAGCTCGTCAAGGCTGAGTCTTACTCGTCAATACCTCTCCAACCAACTCCCTCCGACCTCGCTCTCCACATCAGCACACCCACGGATGCCTACGTCCACCTCCTCATGTCATACCCAGAAGTCTTCTATCGAGAACTTCGTCAAACGCCCACACTTCCCACCAAACACGGTACATATCGCCATATCAAAATGATGGGGTCCCTAGTATTCGACTGATTAGGGCGTCAGGCACCAGATCGTTTGGCAACTGCTAAACAAATGCTTGCCATAATGGAAGAACTGGGCTTTTGCTAAAAGCCCTCAAGCCCATGGTCGTCACACTGACCAGTCATTCTGAATTAAGATGGCTCTCTGCATCCATGTGGGGATTACAGGTGCTTGAACATGCAGACACAACCAGATCATTGCCCCCTCCCAAAAGGTGGCGATGTGAACTCCTACTTGCACAAAGCGAAGGTTTTCTCCACGCTCGACCTCCTGAAGGGGTATTATCAGGTAACCATCACCACACTTTTCGGTGCATAAACCTTCAATTACTCCTGTTTTGGCATTCGTAATACTGGGGCCACTCTTCACTGTCAAATGGATGCCATCTTAGGGAAACTCCCCTTCCGCATGTTACTTGGACGACATACTTGTGTTCTCTTCCTCCAAAAAGGAAAACCTCAATCAACTACGCACAGTGTTCGACAACATACAACAAAACTGCCTTGTAGTCCGGTATGACAAGTGAACCTTTGGAGTATCACTCCTGAAGGATTCTACTCTCTCCCTGAGAAGGTAGCAGCAGTTCAGAACTTCCCCATGCCCTGGACCATCAAAACACTATAAGAATTTTTGGGCATGACCAACTATTATAACCATTTCCAGCTAGCCATTGCCACCAATGTTGACCCCTACTATGCCTTCCTCAAGGGTAAGCCGAAAGACTTAAAGTGGGGTCCCCTTCAAGAAGCGGCCTTCTGCAATGCAAATAATGCCCTATCAACCACTTGTGCTCTCACTATTCCCATGTCACATACACTTCTCCTTATCTCCACTGATTCCAGTGACATCGATATTGGCGCAGTACTTTACCAGTTGGTCAATGGCTCGCCCCGACTATTGGCCTTTTTCAGAAGAAAACTCACCATGGGGGAATCTGGCTACTCTGCCTCCAACCGCAAATTGCTGGTGGTGTACTTGGCTGTCTGTCAGTTTTGCCAATTCTTGGAAGGTATGCCTTTTGTCATTCTCATGGATCACATGCCTCTGGGGCACGCCCTCACTCGACAGTCCGACGCTTCTTCATCGTGGCTGAATACAATTGTACCCTTCAACACGTCCCTGAGAAAATGAATCCCGTTGCTGATACCTTTTCAAGAAACACATTGACCACCATTCACCTGGGATTAGATTACCATGTGGAGGATTTTTATTTATCTTTATTTTTTTGTTTCTGCCAAAGCCTGAGAGAGAGAGAGAGAGAGAGAGAGAGAGAGAGAGAGAGAGAGAGAGAGAGAGAGAGAGAGAGGTAGTTAGTGTATCGATTGTTTCTTGTGATAAAGACTGTTGTTATAAATGAGGTTGTTTGTTTACCTTTAGCTAGGTTAGAACTGTAGTAAATGTTTCGGAGCGACTGCTTTTTTTGATTGACTGCGACTTGAGGCAGTTGTGTGATTTGAGTGCTGGATTTACTATTATTTTTCTTTGCCAGCATGGAAATATTTGATTATTTTTTTTAACCGTAATTCCTCCTTGGAGAGACTTACCCCCTTGGAGAGAACTTATATTTTGAATATTGCTCAACCGTTGATGACCTGGCCTGTATTATGATTATATTTAAACTGCTCTTTGGATTGACCGACTGTTGATGACCTGGATTGCGTTCAAGAACCTGATTCGATTGTTCTGATGCTATGATATTATGATTATGATGATGACGATAGCGATGATATAGACTGCCCAATCAAGCGAGGCATGTATAGCAGATTGTGCCAGTGTTGCGTCTGCCAGAGAGTTGTGGCATTGGCCTGGAAGGACTGTTGGCCCTTGTGTGGACAAAGAGGTGCACACATAAACAAATATTGGTTTTGGTGTCGGGGTAATTTTAAGTTTGTTAGGGTTTTTTATTTGAATGATGTTACGTTTTTTTTTTTGGTATATCTATCAAGTTAATGATTAGTTTTAAGTGTAATTATTTTGGTTGTGGATGGTTTTATATTAAGTATTTTAGTTTTCAGAAATATAGCTGTAAGGTTATGTTTTATTTTTTTGTCCTTTTTGTCTAAGAGTCCAGTTTATGATAACGTAAGGGGAAAGTTTGTGTTGTGGAGACAATTGTCTGTTAGAGTGATCAAGGGTGTGGGGGTTGCTTTTGTGTGCCTCCCGCCACAACAACACCTTGGCAGAAGCCCAAAAAAAAAGACCCAGACTACCAAGCAAGTTGGACATCCTGCATATCCCTCCGTTGGGAATATTTACCTCTCAACGACTCCCAACGTCACTCTCCTATGTTATTTCAGTACTGGTAGACCTACACCGTGGATACCTGCTACCATGAGCGGACAGGTGTCTGATTTCACCCATGGCCTTTCACATTCCTCGCACTGTTCTACTGCACAGCTACTGAAGATGAAGTTCATTTGCCATGGCATTACTAAGGATACTAAGGATTGGGTCCGTGCCTGTACTTATGCCAAACCTCAAAAGTACATTGACACAGATTCAGGAGTGGACACCTTTCCTCAACCTCAGTGTCTCTTTCCCCACAATCACGTTGAGGTTATATGCCTTTTCCTACGACATCACTTCGCCCAACGTCTCTTTGTCCACTCCCTTTGGTCCTACGTCTCTTTGTCCGACGATTTTTTAGTCCAACGTCATTTAGTCCATGTGTTTTTTGGTGCAATGTCTTTTATTCCAATATCCAATATTTTTTCGTTAGTCCATTTATTCAATATCTGAACGTAAAACGCGGTAGTTTTGTCTTTAGGTAATCCAATGATTCCTCGATAGTTTGATTGCTGTTAAGAGCCATTTCCCAAAATAGAAGTGATTCTTCGGTAGTTAGGTTGTTGCTAAGAGAAATTTGCTAAAAATAGAAGTAATGTTTTGTTTGGAAAATTTAGTAAACTTGTTTCTTGCCCATGAATTCAAAAGGAAGCATCAACACAATGGCAAGACTTCTAACGTTTTCAAAAGGAAAAAAGAAAGTAGTTGAAAAAAAAACAATCACATTTATGATTTTCACTCTCAAAATCGAAAATTGGATAAAAACTATTGGCGGTGTGAATTTAGAAAATCCTGCTTAGTGCGGATTCATACCGTGATACAAGAAGATACTCCAAAAATTGTGTATATGTCAGGCAAGCACAATCATCCAGCAAAAAACAATGTTGGTAAGAGCAAGAAACGCTGTACCTGAAATGAAGGAAGGGGCAGATGAAAGCATTTCAAACTGTGTGTAACATTATATCAGAGAGTGTAATTAATCTGATGAAAACACCCGTGCGCAGCTTCCTTCCATCCCAGTGCTTTGAAGAACACTCCGCAAGCACAGGAAAATTATCGCCAGGATTCCAAGCACCACACATGGATTTGAAATACGGGAAAGCTTTAGAAATCTTAGTAATGGAGAATTTTCTTTTTACAATTTGACTCTGGATCACAAGATACAAACAGGATTTTAATATTTGCAACTGACAGTGGACCAAGTGACCTTGCAAAATTTCCTATATGGTCATGTGACGTAACTTTTAAGAGTGTACCTAATCAGTGGACGAAGATATTGTGTGTATATGTCCAAATTGGAGAAGGCAGTTTTCCACGACTATATGCTTTGTTACCCGATAAAACAAAGACAACATATGAGCGATTATTTTCACAGTTAAAAATTCCCCAACCTTTGCTTAATCCGAGTGAACTGATGGTAGACTTTGAAATAGCCATTCACAGAGCATTCACTTCTTTTTTTCAAAATTGCTCAATAGTAGGATATTTGTTCCATTTGGGACAATCATTACATCAGAAAATTACTGATTTAGGATTACGAGAAAAATATAACACTAAATCTGATTATTGTTCAAAATTAAGGTGCTTTCCGGTAGTAGCCTTTATTCCAGTAGCTGATGTTGAGGAAGCATATGAAGTGCTAAGAGATGATGATGAAATTCCTGGAGAATTTATTAGTTACTTTGATGTCAACTATATGGGTGTAGTGAAAGGTCATGATATAATGAGAAGAAGAGAGCCTCTGTTATTTCCAATGGCATTATGGAATGACAAGAGCAGAGTTTTTAATAACTTGCCAAGAACAAATAAATATTTGGCGGCTGATAAAAAGTTTGGAGAATGAACCTAGCTTTATTCAAACCAAGATAGATCACATTCATCGAGGGGATACAATACATAAACAAAAAAAATATCGGCAAATTAATCAGCGTATACATTCTTTGGTTGCACATTATGATTCTTATGAAAAAATTTAATTTTTAAAGGCTGTTGCTCATAACCTACACTCTTTCTAAGCATCAAATTTATTAAAGATTTTTTTTTCTTATTAGTGCCTTCAATATATATAATTTATTCTTGCATATCAATGTCTGCAATAAATATTAATTTTATTTTGCATTTTCATATATAAATGAATCTTTGTCTTCTATAATTAATATAAATCTTTTTCTTCCATATTTAACTTTTTCTAGTCGTATTTTTAATTAATGTATAAAAACGCATGGAAAAATTTCTACTTGAAAATATACTAGGGCATACATAATCTAATATATGCAGTATACATACCTTTACATTAATATCTTACTGCTATAAAACTCTAACACAAAATCTAACATTTCGTCCAGACATAATCGGTCAAAATCTCGGCAGAACAAAAAAATCATCGGACAAAAAGACGTTGGACCAAAAACTCATTGGACAAAAAGATGTTGCACCAAAAAATCATTGGACAAAAAGACGTCTGACGAAAAGGATTGGACAAAAAGACGTCTGACGAAAAGGATTGAACAAAAAGACTTTGGACGAAAAGGATTGGACAAACTGACTGTACACGCACGTTGATGTAGTAGGTCCCCTACCCACATCACAAGGACATCATTATCTGTTTGGTATCATCAACCACTCCACTCGTCCTGGAGCCATTCTCATGGAAACTGCAATGTCCGCTTCATGTACTATCATGAACAATAGTTTGTTCACTTAGACCTCCAGAGAGTGACCACGAATTGCCTGACTATGAATCACCTAAGCTTTTGAGCAAATAAGTCATGGAAAACCTAATAGATGGCGCACAGCAAGGACATTAGACGCAGAGAGGAATAGGAAGTATTTATTTTTTTAAGGCATTGAGTAAGGTCTCCATACTCTGATATCATTAGAAAGTGATAGATGATTTTGTTGTTTTTGACATTACTGGGTTTGCGATTAAAATGTGCAGTTAACTAAATATGCTAGATAAATAAGAGAATAAAATTATGCTTACGATATCTGCAATCTTGAATTGTTATTATCATATATCATATCAACAGACATGACCAACCAAGGGTCATTACAAAACATTTTACCTTAAATGTGTAGGGGTATTATAATCTGCAAGTCGCCTATCGTAAAAACAAAAACATTTGTAGAAGCACGTCAGCAATTTGTTTTTTTTTTATTTCACTTGCGTTACTAATGTAGCAAACACAAACTGCAGTTTCATATGCAAATATTCATAGATCTGTCATATTGCGTAATTGGGCCAACATTATGAGCAAAGGTGAGCGATATGGGGCATGGCAACCGAATAGGATTTTAGAATCTAAAATTATTATCATACTTTTTTTTTTTCAAAAATATAAAGTTTAGATATTTCCACGAATGTAATATTTCCATATTATGTAACAAGATAGAACAAAAATCATAGGATTATTTTACAAGTACAAAAATAAAAACAGAAACAAAATATGAGTGTATGTTACTGGGAAATTGGCTATCTAAATTACGTAAAAATAAACGGTATTTCCAGTGATTGTTGTTTGGCAGTTTAATAGGTGGTGTAAGGTTACGACGATGTAAACGAGGTAAGAAATCAATAATTTAGAATGCAATGGTCATGAACCTTTTTAATCTACAAACAATATTATAGAGTTGACACTTTTTTTTTAAATCAACATGAACATCTGCACCAAAGTTTATGAAGCTACCCAGGGTTGTGAAAGGCAAACCTTTTGTAGGAGGTGACTTCAGACACACTACAGCCAGTCTTGTTACACACATTACCTTCTGTTGCTATTGACCAGAGCCACGCGGGACTCCGAAGAGTTGTAGGCTGAAAATCCTTCCATAGACAATGCTTTCATTCCAGTATTTGAGATAATGAAGGTGACATCTGTAATACATTCGTGTATATAGATTTATCACTCTACCACGACAGCAATGCCCGAGGGACCTGCAAATTCCACAGAGGTAATTGCTGAACGAGGAAAAATTATCGGATTATGGGAAAGTGGATTGACAGTGGCGAACATTGCTCATCGAATTGGGAGAAGCACCAAAATGGTCAGGAAGTAGATCGCCCGGTGGGAGGAGGAGGGCTCCGTGAAAACAAGGCCTCGAAGTGGAAGACCACGTGCAACCTTGCCCAGGATAGAGGCTCAGATTGTAGCAGGCTGTGAAATGCATCCTATGAGGACATCGGTTCAGCATACTAGAAATCTGAGGTTAAATTGCCATCCCATGACCTTGAGACGGAGATTCAAAGAAGCAGGGATTCGCTGTCATATCCCATCATACAAGAGAATACTCACTCCTGCACACAAGGAATATTGCCTTGGGTTTGCTTTGGAACGCCTTCTGCATGACGAAAATTAGTGGAGAAATATAATCTTTGCTGATGAGGTGTGTCAGTCAGTGGCAGCCCGAGCTAGGCATTGTTGGCGGCGACCTAACACACAGTATCAGGAGAATCACATCCATCACTGATCGATGAGTGGCAGAGTGGCAGCATCATTCTGGGGATTGATGTGGGGATATTGTCATGGCAAACTTGTCAAGATCGATGGCCGCTTCACAGGAGAAAAATACGTCGAAATCCTGAAGCAAGCGTTACTTCCAACATTTTGGACAATGACAGTTCCTGCTCCTGGTTTAATAAAGTTGGCCCATGATTAAAGTCCCATCCATAAGAGCCGTGTGGTAAGTAACTGGCTACAAGATCATCCTGATTGAAGTTTTGGAGTGGCCATCAAAAGGATGCGACTTGAACCCAATTGTACACCTTTGAGCTATGATGGTTTGGGACTGGGACGTTGGAGCAGCGTACCCGCCAGGCATTAGAAACTAAAGCCAATGATCTGTGGGAGAGTGTCGGCTACTTTGCATGAATCGTGTAGATTCTATACCCAATCGTCAGCGTGAGGTCATCGATGCAGATGGAGGTTGGACATCATACTGAAGTCTTGTGTATAAAAACTTATCAAATATTGACAAAAAATATGATTTTTAGTAAACTACCTTTTACTTAACTACTAATAAATACAAAATGTTCTGGAAGATCGTGCATGATACAAAGTTCTGAGCAATGAAAGTTATAATGTCAAAATCAAATTAATGAAAAAAAAAAAAACAATCAACTTGGTGAATTGCTAAGGAATGGTCTAATACTGTATGAAAATAATAAGGAGGTTTTAAGAATAACTTTTAGTCAAAGTTATCTTCAGATTTTTGCAAAGAAAAGACATTTTCAATATTACTAGAAGTTGTTTTAGTGAAATAGAAAGAGGGAATTCAAAGAATACGCTAATTCCAAGAAAAGAAGGAAACATATTTAGTAATAAAGTGAGATATTAAAAAAGTTGAGAGACCATGAGTAAATCTCTTTAGACAATATTTTTTATCTAAAATAGGACCCAAAAAGAAATAATCAAACACTGATAGAATTAGTTTGAGTTGAAATGTGTACCCTAAGATGGGTTATATACTAGCCAACCTAACTCGCAAAGGTTTCCACTGGTGGCTAGTAAACCTTCCCATATGACAGGAAGGAGTCTGGGAATGGCAAAAACCCCTGCCACTGACTTTCCATGACAGAAAAATTTAATTCCCACAATAGCATATAGAATATCAATAAAAAGGTCGTTAAAGCATTCCCATTAGCTCTTCATACAAGAGCACTGGAAAACTACTTTGCCACAAATTTCCGACAACAAAGCATCGTATAAAAATGTCAAGCTATTCTTGAAACTAATAAGTATATCTGCTTTGCTATTGACAGGGTGATAATATGAAAGTAGTAACATGAGGCTTGTTTTACGATGTTGTTAATGTAGAACAGAAACTAAAAGCTACTCTCTCTCTCTCTCTCTCTCTCTCTCTCTCTCTCTCTCTCTCTCTCTCTCTCTCTCTCTCTCTCTCTCATTATTTTGAATATTTGTCACCTCATTAACATGTTTTTCTCTCTTGCTACTAAATATTAACTATGGTAAAAGTATCTTCATATTTCATGTTGACTTTATATATATATCAAATTACAAAAAAAATCATTATTTTCAAGTGTGCAAAAATGGGCATTGGGTGTCATACCCAATATCGCTCACCTTCGTTCAGAATTTTGGCCCAATTACGCAATATGACATATCTATGAATATTTGCATATGAAACTGCAGTTTGTGTTTGCTACATTAATAACGCAAGTGAAAAAAAAAAATCAAATTGCTGACTTGCTTCTATAAATGTTTATGTTTTTACGATAGGCGACTTGCAGATTGTAAAACACTTGCGTACACATTTAAGGTAAAATGTTTTGTAAAGACCCTTGGTTGGTCATGTTTGTTGATAAGATACAATAATACATGATAATACCAATTCAAGATTGTACATACCGTAAGCATAATTTTATTCTCATATTTATCTAGCATATTAAGTTAACTGCACATTTTACTCCCAAACCCTATAATGTCAAAAACCACAAAATCATCTATCACTTTCTAACGATATCAGATTATGGAGACTTTACTCAATGCTTTAAAAAAATAAATACTTCCTATTCCTCTTTGCGTCCAATGTCCTTGCGGTGTGCCATCTATTGGGTTTTCCATGACTTATTTGTTCAAATGCTTCGGTGATTCATAGTCAGGCGATTTGTGTTCACTCTCTGGAGGTCTAAGTGAACGAACTTTTGTTCATGATAGTACATCTGCATTACTCTCAGAATGGATAGCGATATTTCGTATCCCTGAGTATCTTACTTCTGACAGGGGTACAGTTTTCACCTCTCAATTGTGGACATCTTTAACGAATCACCTGGGAATCACACTACATCAGACAACTGCCTACAACTCTGCTGCCAACAGCATGGTTGAACGATTTTATCACAGTCTCAAAGTAGCTTTAGTGTCCCGTTGCAAAGACTTCAACTGATTTACACAGCATCCATGGGTCCTCTTGGGACTAAGGACCACTCCTTTAGATGCCCTTAATGCCTCAGCACCTGAAATGGTATATGATGACCAGTTCGTTGTCCATGCCGATTTGTTCCATACAACCTCCTCTGACAATCTTCAGCGCCTACATCACATTGTGGGAAAATTTACTACAAGCTACCAGACTTACAAACCCCCAGTAAGTAACACATATGGATAGATCTGCCCTCGGCAACGCACAATTCCTGCTCACTGACACTAGCAAGCCTCCGCTAACGCCCCCTTACTCGGGCACTTTCCTTGTGATCATTCGTATACTGAAGGCTTTCTGCATCACCAATCATAGCAAAGAAGACTGGGTCTCCATTGCATACCTAAAACCTGCATATCTCCAGCCAAATGATCTGCCTAAAGTATGCCTCTCAAGAGCAGGGTGCTCTATTTTAGTTGGGGAACCATGTAACTCACATGTTTCATACAGGCTTGTACACTGTAACAGTATTTTCTTTTTCTTGTAAATCTCGCTCTATACTTCACTGTTAACAGAACCTGATAGAGCCTGTCTAATCAGGAATTGTTGTGTTTGAATTTTTGTGACCTTCCTGCTCTGAAACTCTTCTATTCAATCTCCTTATCCATTGAAATAAAGTTAGTTGCCTTCACCTGGCCTCCCAGTTATCACGTAACTCTTCGGCTCACACAGCAAGACGGTTTTGAAAAATATGCTGCTGTGGTAGAGATCTGCACTCTGTGTTTTTATAGTTTAACATTATAAATAAAGTATTAGTTTATAAGTTTAGCTGACAGATATTTTGTTGTCCTTATTTCCGTGATTTGCCGTTAGAACTTTTTTTAGATGTTTTTTATAATTCATTATTATTATTAAATGATTGGTGAGGACCACTGTATATTTAAATATTTTATATTATGTGTTTTATTATAAATATGACAAAGTTTTCTATATAATTTAATCGCATGGTAACTTGAGGCTAAAAAGCTTATTTCAAGAAAAACTGTTTTCGGTAGTCTGACGGACTTTCCTTTTTTAGCTTGTTTAGCCCCAACTATACTTGCAAGTACCTTATATAAATATTCATGTCATAGTTTTGCTTAAAATTTTCTATATCATAAATATTACATTTTGGTATATGCTATGAAATATTTCGCGTATTTTCTGTTACGCATAACATCTATTTGCAAACTGTCATATTTCATAACTGTTTTCTATTAACTTATCCTGACACTCATCCATAATTAAAGTGGTGAAAGAAATACTGATAATCAAGGGAGATAGCGTCCTCTTATGACTTCAAATAGATTATTAGTTCATAAAAATAAGTAATAATAGAAAGATAACATTTACCAAGCAAATACAGCATATGTCCCTCCATCTCCCCCCTCCCATGCAACATGGACTGGCCCATATCAATCTTTTCCAGAAATGGATGCTTGATAGATTTACCATCACATCACCTTACTCATGAAGGGGCACTTTCGGAAATATAAATTTTTGGTCTAAAATTTGCTGAATCCACCTAAGAAATCATCCTGAAGTGGTATTCGCAGAAAATTGTGAATAATGTCCTGTGGATATATATTACAGGCATTTCTATACCAAATTTCAAGCCATATATATGGTTTAGATACAAGGGGATGGCAGCAAAAAAAAATTGCACATTAAAAAAATATTGCAGAAAATCACCAAAATAATAATTTTAAAGAGATGTATACGAAAAACGTGACTTGTATACTGTGAACATATATCAAAGGTACCATCATATGAAATTTCAGGTCATTTGGTGTAAATGTCAAGGCAGAGGAGCAAAAACGCATGCTGCCAATGTTGATGACTTCTTATTGCTATTTATCTAAGACAACTCAGTCAAATATATTCAAGGTCATTCGGTTATAATACCAGGGCAAAAGAGACCAAAATATACATTTTTGTCAGAAAATGGCAAAATACTCAATAAAGTGATTTTAAATGTAGGCTACGTATCAAAAGAAAAAACAATTAACACACCTGGGTATTTGCCAACTCACCCTTTGCGCCAGATTTCAGGTCATTTTCCCTAAAAATGACTGAGATGAATCAACTTGAAGATTTGACAGCAGGAGGAGGAGAAGGAGGAAAAACATCAGGAAAAAACAATACATTCCCATCCCATGCAGTGAAATATATATAAAAAAATATTAATATGAAGTGAATGATTTTTTATTCCTGGTAGAATGTCCTGTGGCACTTAATTAAAACTTTTAGGAATATGGCTAAGTTAATACTTTTATCCCTCTCCTCTCTTCCCTCCTGTAATCTTTCTATCCCTCTGCTCCCTTCCGTACTAATATCCTTCTATCCCTCTACTCCCTTTAATCCTATAATCCTTCGATCCTTCTCCTCTCTTCTATCCTAATATCCTGCTATCCCTCTACTCCCTTCCATCCTATAATCCTTCTATCCCTCTCCTCCCTTCCATCCTAATATCCTTCAATCACTCTATTCCCTTCCATCCTAATATCCTTCTATCCCTCTACTCCCTCCCAACCTATAATCCTTATATCCCTCTCCCACCTCCATCCAATAATCGTCCTATCCCTCTCCTCTCTTCCATCCTATAATCCTCCTATCCCTCTCCTCTCCTCCATCCTATAATCCTTCTATCCATCTTCTCCCTTCCATCCTATAATCCTTCTATCCATCTCCTCCCTTCCATCCTATGATCCTTCTATCCCCCTTCATCCCCCATCCTGTAATCCTTCTATTCCTCTCCCCTTCCATCCTATAATCTTTCAATCCCTCTCCTCCCTTCCAACCTGTAATCCTTCTAGCCCTCTCCCCCTTCCATCCTGTAATCTTTCAATCCCTCTCCTCCCTTCCATCCTGTAATCCTTCTACCCCTCTCCCACTTCCATCATACAATTTTTCTATCCCTCTCCCCCTATCCACCCTATAATCCTTCTATCCCTCTCACCCTCCATCTGATAATCCTCCCATTCCTCTCCTCCCTTCCATCTTAAAATCCTTATATCACTCTCCCCCCTCCATCCTATAATCCTCCTATCCCTCTCCTCTCTTCCATCCTATAATACTTCTGTCCCTCTCCTCTCTTCCATCCTAGAATCCTCCCATCCTATAATCCTTCTATCAATCTCCTCCCCTCCATCCTATGATCCTTTTATCCCTCTTCTTCCTCCATCCTGTAATCCTTCTATTCATCTCCCCTTCCATCCTATAATCTTTCAATCCCTCTCCTCCCTTCCAACCTGTAATCCTTCTATCCCTCTCCCCCCTTGCATCCTGTAATCTTTCAATCCCTCTCCTCCCTTCCATCCTGAAATCCTTCTACCCCTCTCCCACTTCCATCCTACAATCCTTATATCCCTCCCCCCTCCCTACACCCTATAACCCATCTATCACTCTCACCTTCCATCCAATAATCCTCCTATTCCTCTCTTCCCTTCCATCCTATAATTCTTCTGTCCCTCTCACTGCCTTCCATCCTATAATCCTTTTATCCCTTTTCTCTCTTCCCCCCTATAATCCTTCTGACTGTCTCACACTCCATCCTATAATCCTTACATCCCTCTCCTCACTTTCATCATATATTCCTTCAATATATCTCCTCTCTTTCATCATATATTCCTTCTATCCCTCTCCCCCATCCATTCTATAATAATTTCATCCCTCTCCTCTCTTGCATCCTATAATCCTTCTATCACTCTCCTCCCTTCCATCCTATAATCCTTTAATCCTCTCTCCCTTTCACCCATAATCATTTTATTCTTCTTCAACAGATAACAATACAAATCAATACCATCCCATTATTTTTAAAGATATTTTTTTTTACATGCTTTCATACTTAAGGAGAGTGTGGACATGTTGCACGGAGCTCCGTTAAACACTCGCCCTGAGTCATGTTTAAGGTTTCTGTTTCTCGCTTAGAATATAATTGAAAAGATATCAGTTAATCTTAGGGAGAAACCTCAGTGATAAGAAACAGTACACTATGTCTGTTCCTAATTATTTCTACCTGATATGTAAAACCATGGAGGGAGAACGGAAAAAATGGATAGGATGTAAATGTAATAGATTCAACCGTAACAAATGTGTGAACATAGTGATAGCCATCACTGATAATGAACGGAACAACCTAGATTGGTTATGCCCACACCGCGTACGTGAAGCCAGACAAGCCAATTTATTAACGGAGACGATGCGAACCTTAGCGCACACGCAGCAAATTCCCCCCAGACTACCGACCTCACTGAGAATGTTGACATTCTTTCCATGAATATAGGTCAATTAAAGCAACACTTCAAACATTGATAGACCCAAAACTGCAGAAACCGACCTTTGCTGACAAAGTTAAGGAAACAAATCTGTTAATAATTAAATCAACTAATACAACCACTAAAATTATTGAGAGATTCGCGAGATAAAACAAGTACTTAACGACATTCCTATAGTTAACACGAGATCAACTACGATTAGAAATGTTGTTGTAAACTTTGCAAACAAAATTATTAGAAAAGAGGTGCCAAATAAAATTCAGACATTTATGGCTGACATTGAAACAAGAAAAATCGAAAAACTAAAACCCAAAATAATAATATGTAATGTGTAAAAAGGTGAAGATGATGTAGTAAATGCTTTAATTCAAAGAAATGGCTGCCTGGACCGAATCCAAATAATAGAAGAGAAGATAAGTGTAGTCCTGAAGAAAAATGTCACGGGGGACCACCCACTATGCGGTGAATTGTGATCCTGAAGTTTGGAGGGCAATTCATGATAATGGAGACAAAAGGTTCGTTACGATATTGTATTTATAACATACTTGATAGGTACCACGTGATCACATACTATCACTGTCAGAGGTATGGTCATCTTGATAAAGGTTGCAAGTCTCAAAAAGATGATAAAGTCTGTGGGAAATGTTCAGGAAAACATTCCATCAAGAAGTGTAATTCGCAAGTATCAAAGTGTGTAAACTGCACAAAGTTAAACAAACCAAGTGACCACATAGTAAATTCTAGAGACTGCAAAGCTTATGACTTGGAATGGAAAATACAAGCCGAAAATACTGATCTTGGTTACTAAGGAAATTATAAACTCTGGCTATGTAAATATACAATCTGTAGGTAATAAGACAATTCAAATTCGTTAATTGATAAATGAGAAATATTTGGATATGTTAGCATTATCTGAAACATTGTTAAATAACTTGGACAAGGCAAAGATCACTGAAATGACGCCCCCCCCCCCCCCTTCCTTTTTTCACATAACGAGAGAAGGTAAGTCTTGTGGGATTGTCGGATTCTTTATTCATAAACGTTACTCAAATCTCAAAATGTTGAGAAGAACTAGTGTAACATGCTTTGAATATATAAAAATAAACTTTACGCCATAAAAACAGAAAAATATCCTTTGTAACGAACTACAAACCTCCTAGAACAAACACTAGTATCTTTTTTACAACAGTGACGATTTAACAGTAAATGAACAATACGCGATATGAAATGTTAGATACTCTGAACGAGCAAGGTAAAACGACAGTGGAGGTCCTATAGAGAGCAGGGTTCCCATGCAGTATGGGACCGGAAAAGCAACCATCAAATTAAGTAAGTAAGTAATGGTAATTTAGCATGAGTTAAACACACTTACGATAGATCAATTGATTGGCACATGAGTGATAGCATGATTGTGGGCAAGATTAATGACAAAAAAAAAATAACTCAGCCAAACCCATATGAATATCACCGTTAGGTTTTAATGAATATCTAAGTCTCCAAAATGACCAAGCACATGACCGATGGTATGATTAATTGCATGGTACATGACTGATCGCCAGATAGATTAACAACAATACTAAAGTTGACAAAAAGCGAGTACTGTCGAACCTTATTACATACATTATAAGTACACAAACGAGAGAGTAATATTGATAATATAATCAATCAATACTCTTAAAACCAACATGCAAAGAACCACAAGTAATAATTGATAGTATCAAAACAGCTTGCAAAAGAAGAGTGGTCACACTTACGTTCAGCCGCGAAGCTGGTAGTTTACAACCACGCCGATCAGTTGGCAGAGTACCAGTCGGAGAGGCGTTCTTCTTCTTCCTCTTAGCAATATACTCCACCCTATCGCTTCTGACACCTTGCATTGCAGCAAACCCTTTCATGCAAACGTTGTAGGCTACATGGTACACCACAATGTATCACAGTGAACACCATCTTCACTAAGCGTTGGCTTTCCTCCTTCTCTGTATACCTTCTTTTAAAAGATTCCTCACAAGTGCAGCCGCAATTATATGCATTTTGCTTACTAAGATCACCAAGCCCTAATATGCATCAAGGATATATGTTACTTTTTCCATAGTGACCCTCTCAAAACAGCCCTCTTTCCATTGCGCCCAAGTTTCTTTAATCCTTGCATTTCAATTATGTAATCATACCTTACATAAAAACGTTTTGTTTTTGTTTTTCTTATCTTTTTTTTTTTGCTACATTCCTAGTCCAGCCCTCAACATTGGGCCTACACTCAACTGATCTACTAATTTTTTTCAATCTCTTTCTTGGGTCACTTTAGGGTCTCAATAGCCACATCTTTGTTTTTAACATTATTATTATAATCATTACTATCAATGTAATTATTATCTAAACTACAACCCTCGTTGGAAAAGCAGAATGATATAAGCCCAGGTGTTCTAACAAAGAAAATAGCCCAATGAGATAGGGAAAAAAGGAAACAATAATGTACCTGAGTAAACCCTCAAGCCAGAGTATTCTAACCACAAAACTGTGGAAGACCATGGTACAGAGGCTATGACCCTACCCAAGACTAGAGAACAATGGTTTGATTTTGGAATGCCCTCCTAGAAGATCAGCTTACCAGAGTTCGAGACTCTTCTACCCTTACCAAGTGAAAAGTAGCCAATTAACAATTACATTGGAGTCGTTAACTTCTAGAGTGAAGAATTTTCGGTCATCTTGATATCGCCTGGTGTATGATGAAAGAATAGAATGAGTAAACAATAAGCAAGCCTATTCAGTGTATGTGTAGGTAAAGGAAAAATTAGCAGTAACCTGACAGAGATCCAATATAACCTAATGCTTTCTAGTCAGTCAAAGGCCCAATTACTCTCTAGCGAAATTATCTCAACAGATGACTGGTGCCTTGAACAACCTACTACCAGCTCAGCACTTTCACGAATCAAGTTGTAATCTGGATCGACGTCAGTAGCATCAGCATCGGATTCAGAAGTGGAATCTCAAGAATACTAAACTTACACCCTGTGTCGTGTGTCTCTCGGCACTTTCAACATGCGCGGTTTTACGGTAGTAAAGCCCAAAATTTAGGTTACTAACACTCTATATGGTGGATTGAGGATCATCAGCACACTCACTATCACTGTTCAATATCGTCTCGAGTCTCAATAATTCCTTAAATAGCCAATAAACTTGAAAAAACACAGGAAGTTCAAGAGACGTTCAAACTTGACACGGTCGCCACAGATGTAAACAATAAACAAACGGCTAGAGCAAATAATTCACCAGCATTCAAATTCTCTGCAAAATATTGCTTCCAGCATATGTTCGGAAGTTTTCTTTTTCTTTTATGTTAAAATATGATTATGCTCTTAATTTTCAAACATAATTTTACAACAATGAAACACATAAAAAAACAATAACGTGGAATATTTTCTTTTAGGCTTTAGCAAAGACTATATACTGAAGGAAGATAGGATGGCTGAGCCTAATATTCGTCAAATGAGTGTACGAATAAGAGATGCCAGATACTCCCATACAAAACGAATGGCTCCATCTATTGAGCGAACGGTTAAACATTCAGAGCGGTAATGCTTACGGGAATGTAGGAGCGAATTCAATTTTAAATTTGCAACATATTTTTCATAATTTGCATTACTACCTTGATATATTTTGTCTATTTTTATAACATTCTTAAAATTTAGACAACTAAATTACGAATTTACAACTAGGAACATATATAGATTAAGAATAGGCCTACATATCCCTATGTTTCTCAGTCTTTTTTCCAGGAACTTAATAGCTATATGTCTTATAATTTAGTTATTTTCCTTGCAAATTTATATATTGTATATTACAATAACTTTTAAATCTTCTAAAACTTATCATGCTTGAATAAAGTAAAACATACTGTATATCAGGTTTATCAAACTTAGCCACAAGTGCATATGTGTAGGCATGCATTTAATTACAGTTTGTAGGCAACTGTTGAATGGAGATATTATGTGTATATAAAACACAATTGGATTTTTTATTGAAACTGAAATGCATCATGAACTCATGTATAATATTTTGTAATATAAACTAATGAATGTATAAATATACAATCAAAAGGAACAATATAACTCACTAAATTGTATCACACATAGAGATAATCAGATGGAGGTTGGAAATAGAAATAAGGTAGCATCCAAACCAACCAAAAATGCAGGATAAGTCACACGCAAATGAACTTTAATAAATGATATATAAATAAGCAAAAACTATCTCAGTAAATAATATTACACATAAAAACTGTAAAGGAAAAAAATACCATACAAGCAAAACAAAATTGCATCATGAATTACAAGCAAATAAGCTCTAATTATAAATATGAGAAAACATACTGCTAAAAAAAGTTTAGTTTAAGAAATGAATGCATAGTGCAAACATAAGACAAAACAAGTATGCAAACATAGAAAGCACAAAGAGTAAACACACATTCAATGTACATGAAAATGCAAATACAGTATAAAATAATATGTAATATGTTAGTCATTATTCGGGTAAAAGAAAAAAAGGAGACAAGGAACACTAACAAAATAACATGTTGAAGCAGTATACTCCTGTAATGCTACTCAGGTGAGCAAACATTTTGAAATATTCATGCATTTATAATTTAAATCGGTTAAATATAATACGTACCACTAAACATGTTCATAAAGCCAAATATGTCAGCTCCTGAGAAATATATTATTTCATTAACTTTACCACCAAAAAATAAGAAGCTTAAAAAATGTACTGCGGGTACCTTGACTTAACCTTATATCCAATATCAGTTGGGCTTACTCATGAGTAGCACATATTTCATGTATCATACTGTTAATATTCACCGTTCTATATCCTTAGGGAACCTGTGAAACACCAAATGAGGACCGGTTTCTTTTCGCTTATTGCAAACAACACACTTGTGTGACTAATTCACTGTTGGCGCCATGATTTTGTTTTGTGTCATCTGTCGAATTCTAAATAAAAACAAACAGACGACATGCGATTTACATACAACGCCATCTGAACACTGAGCAGTCAAACTATTGTGTTCACTTTGGAGTTGGCAACTAGTATATATCCTTCAGTATATAATGCGGCATCCACGCTTCACACATCCAGTAATAACCACCTAATATTCTGGGCATTGGTTGATGATAAGTTATGTTCTCATTTCAGTCTTAGGCAAGCACAAAGCTAAAAATTCATATGGCCACTCAATGTGATTTTCAAACATCTTCAATTTCTCAGTTTTTACTCTCGTTTATGCTGTTCGAAAGAGGAGAAATAGTGTGCTTACATGCAGTAAACATTTTTGGAATTGTTCAAGAAATATACAATTTCCTTCCATCATCTTCATATAGGCGGGCAATACTATTGTCATTCTAAATAGATGATTCAAAGGTTCCAAAGTCTTTGTGAATGACCAGATGAAAAGCACATTCAACGGCCACAAGTGCAATACCTCATAGTTATGATGGAATAATTCCTGCATTGCATCACCTTCTTACTGATACTGCAGAGAAAGGCGAAACAAGAAATCTAGCCAAAAATATTTTGAGTAAAAGAGAGGAGTTTGAATTCATGATGATGTTAATATATGTGGAGTTATTAACTGGCTAAAATTCACAACACTAATCAATCATTGCAAGACCCCAAAGTCAGTCTAGATAGTATGCTTCACTTTTGGATTTTATTAAAGGTATCTTATGGATATCTTCCATTATTTTAAATAACAGCCAAAGAAAAATTGACTAGTGTTGAGTTAAGAGACATGTTCTTAGTCAAAGCATTTATACCTCTGTTGGATGCATTCGAGTCAAATCTCTCAGTGCTATAGAAGAAATTCGTGAAGGAATTAATGCTCTCTGCAAATAAATCGTGAAGATGTTGACATGAACCTTGTTGGAGAACTTCGGCGTTTTCATCAATATGCTACACAGTGTCAGAACCATGATTCACACAAACATAATAGTCTGAAATCAGGAAGTATATAGAGTGATATTTTTGGGCTCAAGCCATGTCGTCCTGATGGAAGGTCCCTCCGGCAGCTTCCTACTGTACAATATTTCTGCAAGTGATATTACAAGAGAATTACCATCAAGCATCACGGCGTTCTAAGCCCCGGAACGACTATCCTTAGATAATGTGTATAATCAGGGACGTATCCGTAGATAACCATAGTTATCTGGACCCCTGACAGACTTAACCCAGTCTAGGAATCTAAGAAGAAGGATAAGTGAGGAGCCGTTACGTATCCTCTCCCCTCATGGTACTGTTCGTCTCTGATGAAGCCATTCCTTTGTTCGCAGCGTTCATACTTTGTACGTAATTTTTTCGAGTTCACCTTTTTCAGCTTTTTTTGAGTAATTCCACACATGATGGCTTCCTCTTCGTCGTCAAAGTTGAGTACCCTCTTCTTTTACAGTTTGAATTAGCTGTAACTGTGTTAGATACCCTCGGGGAGTGGTTATTTAACTTTTTAGGCAATCAGGTAGCCATGCGCTCCAAGTCCAGCTAGCCATTGTGCACAATGTCGCGTACACAAGTGCCCTCTTATTTCATGTTCACTTAGTCTTATTTCACTGGTATCATGTTAGCTAGCCTTATTTTAGCATTACGGTGCCTTGGGCTCTGTTTTGTGAATACCCTTATCATGCATTAATGTAGTTTAAGTTGAGGTTTTAGTGTGTGTTAGTCCCGGCTAGTCAAGCTTAGAGAGTGGTAAAGTTTTAGTTGTAGACGGGCTCACCGATGGCGATCAGGTCTTTCTTATTGGACTTGTTGGCAGCGGCCATTTTACTCTTATACGTGTTATACCTCAGTTATACTAGTTTACTGAGACCCTCTGCCCGCCTGCTTTCGATCCCCCTGTTTGTTCAACTATATAGCATAGCCTAGCCTTCATCGGCGAATCCATTAATCCGCCATATTGCCTTCGCCCGTGATCTCCCATGCTAGGACTGTGCAGTCCACTGGAGCTCCCCTTTGCGGAGGGTGATCTCATCTTGTCGATGCGCTGACTTACCTGTGCTGCTGTTATGCAGTCCACTGGTGCTCCCCTTTGCGAAGGGTGACCTCAACTTCCCGGTGTGCTGACATACCTGCATTCCCATTACCTTCTAGCCTCTGAGATTTCAAGATCGACCTGAGACACCCAATATTTATTTTATACTGGCTTTGCCGTCTCTGACGGAGTGGCATTTGTTTTAGAATTTTTCTAACCTTTTCTAGGATTCTGGGTGCGGCGGCCTAGAGTGTCTCTGTCTAGAGTACTCCCTTGTTAGGATAACCCTCAGACTGAACCCAGATTTCTCTCTGAGCCTGACTTTCTTGCCATCGCCTCTGTCCTGGGGATTGTTTAGGGAATGCTCATATGGTGCATGGGTATAGCTACTCCATGCCGTCACCTCTCTTTATATCCTAGCCTTTCCGCGACTAGCATTGTATGAATTTTATTATTATGCTGCTTTTTGTTTCCATTGGTTGTTCATGGGGGTTTGTTCCAGCTGGGATTTGACCTACCATGGCCATCAGCATGATTTTCTGTGAGGGGGTAAGTTGTCAGACTGATGGCAGTGCCGATACCTTCGGCTTTGCCGCCACCTATCGACACAATAGACTCTCCTATAGTACCCGTACCGCAGATATGTCGCTACCTACGGCAGTGCCGCCACTGGCGACACTGCCTTCACCTATGCAAAGTGTTTTCTGTGGACACCCTTACCGGTTATCTCCGCCGCCTCTAGGCATTGCCCCTGATGGCATTGTTGTTTTTGGCAGCGGGATTAATACTAGTCCATGGGAGTGGATGTCCGTACCAGTGCCTTAGGACACATAGGACGTTGGCGGCAATGCCGTTACCCCCCTCGCGCTGCCGGTACTTCCGGCAACGCTGGTACCTATAGGGCACATGCCTTTCTGTCCTCCCCTATAGTACCTGGACTAGCGTTATGTCGCTACTTGTGGCAGTGCTGCCACTGGCAACACTGCCTTCACCTTTGGCAAGGTATTCTCTGCAGAAACCCTTGCTGATTATATCCGCCACCCCTATGCATCATTGCCCCTGACAGCATTGCCATTACTGGGTGTGGGGTTAGCACCAGTCTATGGGAATGGATGTCTGTACCAGTGCCTTAAGGCACATAGGATGTTGGCGGCAATGCTGTTACCCCCTGGCGCTGCCGGTACTTCGGCAACGCCGGTACCTGTAGGGCACATGCCCTTCTGTCCCTTTTATCTGAGACCGCCTTACATAACCTAAGGTGGGTTCTCTACTGTCTGTATGTGAATTCAACTACAGATGAACATAAAGGCCTTACTCCTTCAACTTTTGAGCTTTTTTATGTATGCTGGGCCTGGGAACTCCTTTTACGAAAGGTCTTCTAAACTTCGGCATGGTTTTCTATTAATTTGTCCATTCCCCTCTGAGGGTGTGGATTGGATAAATGGGTGATAACTCCATAGAATAGTTCCTACTCCCGGGTCTACCCTAATTGAGGATATCAACCTGTCATTATAGCCCTCGGGTTGCTATAGACTTTTGCTCATTAATCAATACGTCGATTGCTTAAACTATTAAGTTTACCTGTATGGTTGCCTTTTAATTGGCCATTTCTCTGCGGAGATATAGGAGCGACGGTTCTTTCCATGAGCAGCCCTCCCCCCTTTGGGCCTATAACAACTGACTATAAGGAGGCTATTTATTCTAATCTAACGTCATTCAATAGGGAAATGGATATATTGTATTTTATCTCCTCCTTTCTCACCAACAGCATTTATACACAACTTGGGGATTACTATTCCCTCAATTGTCAGCATGGAATATTAATAACCCATTTCTTTTAGCTTTTGGTGACTATTAGAGGACGTAGTACTCATTAAATTTTTTTCTCCTTACAGGCGGTGCCTATGAATGAGATGCACCGTAGAGTGCAGATTTATGCCATGACCGTGAGGCATCCTTGCAGTCCCGATACTTGTTGCACACATGCAAAGTGTCGGAGGATGAAGGGTCCAGTCTCGTTCTGGGACCATCAGGATTGCAGTGTTGGTAGGGACCTACTTCACTCCGGATGAGTCTCGAAGGATACCTCCGATGATTACCGCGTCTTCTTCCATCAGTCCCTTCACACCTGGGTAAGAGGGTTCAAGAAGTACTTGGATCCGGAGGCCCCATACCTCCCCTCTAACAAGTGGAAGGATATTCTCTTCCCCAAGGCGGCACCTAATTTGGTTTTGGGCTACTTTGACCCCAAACCCCTCCCAATGGTCCAGCCATAGGCTGACGAAACACTGGATGTAATAAGCCTAGGCTTCGAGAGGATGTCTACAGTCTCCTCTCTTTCCCCGGGTAAGGAATCGGCTCCCCTTTCCACGGTGAAGTTTGATGGAGAACCCCTCCCTTCGGTGGATGACTCTTAACTGCCGGAGGTGGATGAGGCAAGTCTGGGGATCATCAAGGATTCAGTGGTGTCTACCACTTTAGCCCCCACTACGATTACTTTTTCCGTGACGGGAGCTGTTCCTGCCTTCCCCCCCCCCCCCCCCCCCCCCACCATCTCCTGTTTGGCTCATGGAGCCCCTCAGTTCGCGAGTACCTCAAGTACTATAATGAGTCCGGTACTTATGCCTAACATGAAAGCCTTTATGGAGGAGAATTATCAATACCAGCTAATGATGTTCAAGGCCTCACGTGAAGAGATCCAGGCCTTAGGGTATATCAGTACACAGCTTGGCACCTTCAGTAAGAGGTTGGCCACCTTCGTGACTTCGGACAGAATGGTCTTCCCCTTTGACTCAAAGAGCTGCGCGGCAGTGGAGAAAGCCATCCGTGAGGGTAAGCCTTTCCCAGCTTTGGAAGAGTGCAAACTAGTCTCACTTGTCTTACCACATGATGCCAACCACTGGACCGATGTCCAGTTTGCTTTTGCTAAGGGAAAACTGGATAAGGATGCGGCTGACCACCAGTTTAATGAGAAGCAGCCCAGGATTCCCGAACACCTTCTTAAGGCTGAGCTGTAGGCTAGAGAAAGGTTGTCAGAGTCGATGTCTTTGCAGTGCTTCATGGAAATGATGATCATGAAGTTTGCAGATGCCTCAGTCTTTTCTTTGTTGGCGAGGACTCATCTCGCCACCATTATGAAGGCCCTTTATATTACCTTTCAGGCCTGTAGAGCCTTTAGAGAGCATGTACTTGCCACGGCTACCCTCTGCCACAAGCAGAAACGTTTCATCACCTCTAGCATCTGCGGAAAAGACCTGTTTCCTTTGAAGGTAGTGAAGGAAATTATGGTTAAGGTTGTCGCAGAGCACAAGAGCCTTTCCCAGAAGTGGCGGATCTCCTTGAAAAGGAAGTTCACCCCTCGGGGAGGCCCATACCCCAAGTGGTCTCACAAACTGACCTATCATCAGAAGTCATTTGCTCCTCCCCACGCTGCCATCCTTCAGACTGTCTACGCTGTGCCCTAACAAGTGGTGATACAGTCCCCAGCCTTCAACCCAGTGTATGAGTAAGGGTTGTTTTCCTTTTGATTTTCCAAGAAAGAAAAAGGGGGCAGAGGACGCCCTGACAGAGGAGGCAAGTCTAGGGGTCGTGGACATCGAGACAGCAGAGCAGGAAGAGATTCACATCCTCAACACAAACAATGAAGGTCTCCCGGTAGGGGACGGCTGGCCTTGTTCAAGGACTGTAGGTCCTTCAGTCCTTGGGCACAGAGCATCATTTCCAACGGCTTGGGCTGGAAGTGGAAACAAAGGCCACCAAAGCTCAGGAGTTTCTTCCAGAAAACAACACCTCATCTAGAACAATATGTACAAGATCTTCTGAGGAGAAGAGTTATCTGTTGCATGAGATCTATGATATTTCAAGGTCGTCTATTCCGCATGCCAAAGAAGGTTTCTAGCATACCTCAAACTATTCTCGTCTTGTTAGGTCAAAACCTGTTCGTTCAGTGCGACAGGTTCCGGATGTTGGCTATTTTGCAGATACAGACCTTACTACCCCTGGAGGCCTTCACCATCTCTATAGATCTTACCAATGATTATTGGTATCTTACAATAGGTTGACGCTTCTCCCGCTACCCTGGTTTCAGCCTGGAGAGAAAGAGCTATGTATTCAGAGCTATGCCATTCGGGCTTAACATAGCTCCGAGGATTTTCACGAAGTTTACCGACACAGTCATACAACAACTTCAGGAGAAAGGCCTTCAATTAGAGGCGTACCTGGATTACTGGCTAGTGTGGGCTCCCTCGGCACTGGAGTGCTCGGAAGCAGCCACTCGAATTATACAGTTCCTTCAGTCCCATGGATTTCAGATCAACTTCAAGGAATCAAGACTTGTCCCAGCTGAAGACTTCCATTGGTTAAGGATTCACTGGAACCTCAAGTCTTACTCCCTATCTACTCCTTCCTCCAAGAGAAAGGGAATAGCGACGTCCATCAGGTCCCTGATCAAGTCGGGGATGTTCATCAGACGACACCAGGAGGGGGTACTAGGATCTTTACAATTCACCTTGGTAACGAACCCTGTCCTCAAAGTACGACTCAAGGATGCAAGCAGAGTTTGAAAAAGGAGAGTCTCCAAAGCTCTTCTCGATCATCAGAAGCAGACCCCGGTTTTACCGCACAAGCAACTTAGACTGTGGTCCACTGCCGAAAGTCTTTCACAGATGGTGCCGTTGCACTTCCCTACTCCAGTAGTGACACTTCGTGGATAGCCGTCTTTACGTTGGCTCAGAAGAAAGGTTAGCACCTGTCATAACCCACTCAAGAAAGTGCAAGGCCATTGGTCTTAGAAATTTCAACAATTCTACATCAATATTCTTGAGGCCATGGCAGTATTCTTGTCCCTCAAGAAATTACACTTGAAGGAGAACATTCATATCCTTCTAGTCCTCGACAGCAAGGTGATAGTCCATTGCATCAACAGACGAGGGTCGAGGTCTCCTCAAATAAACCACGTAATGATTGCCGTCTTTACGTTGGCTCAGAAGAAAGGTTGGCACCTGTCTACATCCCACCTTCAGGGAGTAAGACATGTGATGGCAGATTCCCCCTCTCGCACAAAATCTCTAGAGACGGAGTGGTCTCTCGACGATAAATCATTCTGTTTCGTGCAAGATCAAGTCCCTGGCCTTCAAGTGGATCTGTTTGCAACGAGTGTCAACAAGATACTTCACTGCTATGTAGCACCAAACGTGGATCAAGCGGCAGTGGGCATGGACTCAATGTCCCTGGATGGGAATCGTTGGACGAAGATTTTCCTGTTTTCACCGTTCAACCTCCTCATGAAGGTTCTGGACAAGCTTCGTTCTTTCAAAGGGACGGCGGCTCTGGTGGCTCCTCTGTGGCCAAAGAGCAACAGGTTTCCCATCGTCACGGAATTGAATCCCAAGTTGGTGCTGTGGCAAATCCGATTCTGTCCCAGGAGGAACAGCAGGAGATTGTCTACGCTTCATCATTGGGAACGAACAACCTTCATCTCATGATTTTTTTGCCGTAGCCCTAGGAAAGAAGTTCCAAATTCAACCTGATAAATGGGAATTTGCGGAAACTATAAGTCGTCTACCACCATGACTTAGTATGAAATGTCATGGACTAAATGGGTCAAATACATCAGACAAGAATCCCCTTTGCGCGTTTAAGGTCTAGCTTCCTCCACGATTTCGTCGTACAATTCGGCCCTCACTAGACCTATACTATACGCCTTTGATGTCGACTTTTTCTCGGAGCTCTTCAACAATATTCTGAAGGCTTGTGCAAGGCTACAGCCGTCGGCTCCACCGAAGCCTATCTCTTGGTCTTTGGACAAAGCCTTGCAATTCACTTCGGATATGCATAATCAAACGGCTTCTATTCATGATCTCATTCAGAAAGGTTTTATAACACTACCTGCTGCCACCACAAAGCGACAGATTTCATCCAGTTGCTTCAAATAATGCTTGGAGTAGGCTACACCTTAGTGGACTTCCAACCAGTATAAGCTTTTAAGCCTTCAAATGACATATACTATACTAAAAAAAGTTCAAAGATCAAGCCACTTTTCTAGGGTCATGACCTAACGGCATGCTAGCCGGGTTTGCCCATCTTATAACTTATGCCAATTTTGTTCTCACTTGTTTCAGAGACAATTCTGATCCGACTGTCTCCCCTCTAAATAATTGACCATTTTTAAAATTCTTTGTCCTCTCAAGATATGTCTTTAAACACTGCACTGGACATAGAGTGAGATCACTTATGAGGGGAATTATTTTCCAAGGTCCCTAACGTTTAGATGGAAGCTCATTCTTAGCCAGAAAGGTAGGATCAGGTTATAAATTAACTTCACCATTGTCTGTAAACTCTATGTGACCCTCATCCCGAAAGAGAGCCACAATTTCACTAACTCGAGCACCAGAAGCCATAGCGATTAGGAAAATCACTTTTTGAGATAAATCTCGTAAAGACGCTCTTTGATTGTCAATCTCCGAAGCTAGTTGTAAGACTTTATCCAACGATCAGGAGATCGGTTTCGGAGGAGCCGCTGGTCTCAACCCTGCACAAGCTTTCGGAATCTTGTTGAAGTGGTCTGAAATAAAATCTATGTCAAAGGTATATAAAGTGGGTCTAGCTAGGGCCAACTTGTACGACAAAATTGAGGAGGATGCTAAACCTTTCGCATGTAAGTCGATCAGAAACTCTAAACAAAAATCCATAGTAATAGAAGGTGGATTTTTATCATTCACATAACGAACCCATTTCTTCCACGAAGTTTCATACTGATTCAAAGTAGTGGAAGTTTTATAATTTTCCGCAATTGCCAATTTGTCTCGTTGAATTTTGAACCTCTTTTCTAGGGCTAATGCGAAAAAAATTGTTATGTATTATTGTAATAATGTACTATATTGTTCCAAGTGTTACAGGTATTGCGCAACATTGCATCATATTGCATGAATAAAACATGTTATGCTTTGTACATAAGTGTAATGATTTATTTTGGTATTAGGATTCAAACGTTTGTTGATTACCTCAGAGATAGGATGTAATTCTTTGTAGTTTTGTACTGGAGTAGGATTTAACTCTTTTCAGAGCGATGCTCTTTTGTTTAGAAATGTTTTGGTTTTGTCAGATTGTGTATGACGCTCCACACACACTTAGGAGTCAGCTGTCACAGAGCAATGTAGCGATAAGTTTATTAAACTTGTATTTTAAAAATACCAACGTATCATTAAATCCCACCAAGAAAAATTGACGACAAAAGATGGGATCAGCTGAGAAATAATTACTAACAATTCTTCATCTATGTTCCAAGTAATTATTATGGTTAATAGAAACTTCCTATCAACTCATACTAAAAAAAATGGCGACGAGGATGGGATCAGCTGAGAAATAATTACTAGCAATTCTTCATCTACTGTATGTTCCAGGTAATTATTATGGTTAATAGAAACTTCCTATCAACTCATACTTAAAAATTGGCGACGCCCAGGAGGACGAACACACGCAGAAGAAACATTGGGCCTTATGTAGAAGGACGGCCAGCACAAGAGAAGGTCCTTTTGCAGAGGAAAATTGCCCAATGTAGATTGTACAATCAGCAGAACAGGAATTTCATTAAACAAACAAAACAAGAAAGGGTGAAATTTAAAGTTGGGTAGGTTACAAAACAGGTAGGAAGTAAACTTGTGACTGCAGAACAGTAGCTTAACCTACTGTAGGTAGGAAGGTAAGACTCAAAATGCCTTTTGATATAGAACATCCCGAACGCTTCAGCATCACTGCTGAGCCCAATTCTGTTGCAACACGATGGCAACAGTGGTGTGAGGAATTTAAGATTTATTTAGAAGCATTAGGGAACATGAAGGAGCTTTAAAAACATCAAATAGGCAAAGTAACATAATAGGTAGTTCTACAAGCAATAGAATGGAAAATTCTAAAATTAATACAGTAGGTTCTAAGTGGAAAACCAATGAGAATCAGAGAAGGAATATGTCAAAGCCTAGTCATAGAAAAGTGCCTAATACTAATGTTCATAAATATCAGAATCAGGCTTATACACAGAAACAACAGGAAAAACCCAAGTGTTATAGGTGTGGTAAAACTGATCATCTTGCATACGAAGCAAAGAAATGCCCTGCTACTGGACAGACATGCCAGAATTGCAGAAAGATGGGTAATTTTGCAACTGCTTGTAGATTCCCTAAACAGTACACAAAGAAAATAAATGCTACAGTTGATACTATTGGTCAAGAGAATAATACGGAAAATGTTCATGATAATCAGGTTAGGTCAGAAACTGATTTTGCGTTTCACATTAATTCCGTCAACAAAGGTGCAAAGAAACATATCATGGTAGAAGTAATCATAAATGGTAAACCAATTTTAATGCAAGTTGACACAGCAGCCGATGTATCAATTATGTCTGAGAAAACGGCTAAAAGCATTCCTAATTTGTTATTAGAAGGTACAAATAGAGTTTTGAAAAGTTATAATGGTTTTGATATTCAGGTGATAGGTGCTTCGAACGTAGAAGTACAGTACAAAGAACAAAAATTAGAGAGAATGCCATTAACAGTAGTAAAATGTAATGGACAAACTTTGATAGGTTTAGATTGGCTACAGTATTTGAAGTTAGATTGGCCTAGTATTTTGAAGGTTACAGGTAGACAAGATGAAAACAAAAATGAAATATCCATTGATAATATCATATCAGAGTTTCAAGACATATTTGAAGATAAAGTAGGTACAGTAAAGAACGCAAAGGCAATTTTAGTTTTGAAACCTGACAGTTCTCCTAGATTTTGCGCTCCCAGACCAGTACTGTATGCATTGAAAAGTGCAGTTGAAACAGAAATCAGGAGAATAGAAAATGAATGTTCCTGGGAAAGGGTTACATATTCAGATTGGGCTACGCCATTAGCTCCTATTGTGAAGGAAAGTGGACAGGTTAGGTTATGTGGAGATTACAAAGTAAAGTTAAATCCACAACTGCAAGTAGCTCAACATCCCTTACCAAATCCGAAAGACATGATTGTAACTATATCAGGATGCATTGTTTTTTCTAAATTAGATTTAAGACAAGCATCTCAACAGCTTCCCATGGATGAAACTTCACAAGAATTATGTACAGTAAATATATCCTTAGGTTTGTTTAGACCAAAGAGATTTTCTTATGGAGTTGCAAGTAGTCCAGTTATATGGCAACAAACTATGGATAAAATTTTTTCAGGAATGCAAGGAGTATTCATTTTTATAGATGATATTTTAATTGCTGGTAAAGACACAAGAGAACATAGAGAAAGATTGCGAACAGTTCTAAAGAAGTTGAAGGAACATAATATTAGAGTAAATAAGAACAAATATATTTTAGAAGTTGATTCAGTGGAATACTTAGGTTTTGTGATAAATGGCAAGGGTATTCACAAAACTGAAGAGAAGATTAAAGCTGTACAATCATCAAAAGTGCCAGAAAATGCTAAGGAATTACAATCATTTCTAGGTTTAGTAACATTTTATGGGAATTTCATTCAGAATTTGTCTACAATTGCACATCCATTGTATAATCTGTTGAATAAGGGTGTAGAATGGAAGTGGACAAAAGAGTGTCAGGAATCTTTTGAAAGAATCAGGCAGGAAATAACATCACCTGCATTTTTAGTACATTATCAAATGGATTTACCAGTTAAATTAGTATGTGATGCATCAAACATAGGTTTAGGTGCAGTATTATCTCATGTAATGCCAGATGGAACAGAAAAACCAATTGCATTCACTTCTAGAGTATTGAACAAGGCAGAAAGGAATTACTCTCAAATAGAAAAGGAAGGTTTAGCATTAGTTTATGGAGTTAAAAAATTCCATATGTATCTTTATGGTAGGAAAAAGTTCACACTTGTTACAGATCATAAACCTTTATTAACAATATTGGGTCCAAAAGCAAGTTTACCTACGTTGGTAGCTGCAAGACTACAACGTTGGGCAATTACTTTAGCAGCGTACCACTATGATATAGAATACCGTCCAACATCAAACATGGGTAATGCAGATGCTTTATCTAGATTACCCGTAGACAAAGAGCTCCAGAGGAGTATGATGACAGTGTTCTGTTAATTTCTGTATATGATGTACCAATAACTGCAAAAGATGTAGCACACAGTACCAAGAGAGACCCAGTACTTAGTAAGGTTTTAGAGAGTTTAATGACAGGTAGGGACTTATGTGGAAAATAGGAAAATTGTAAACTGTATAAGGATATATGGTATGAACTGAGTGTAACACAAGGAATAGTGATGAGAGGTTCAAGGGTAGTTATTCCCAATTCACTGAGAGATAAGGTTTTGTCTGAAATACATGCTGATCACCAAGGTATTGTAAGATCAAAGTCCATTGCGAGAACTTTTGTATGGTGGCCAGGTGTAGATAAAGATGTGGAATCTTATATAAAGAATTGTATGAATTGTGTTATGCAACAGAACAATCATCAATTTGCTAGAATGCACCCGTGGGAGTTACCCAGGTATCCATGGCAAAGAGTGAATATAGATTTTGCAGGTCCTTTTTTAAATTACTTGTTTTTAATAGTAGTAGATGCTTACAGTAAGTGGCCAGAAATTATCCCAATGAAGACAACAACGTCTTACGCCACAATAAAAGAGTTAATGCAAATTTTTTCAACGCACGGTATTCCAGAAAGAATTGTTACAGATAATGGTCCACAATTTACCTCACAAGAGTTTAAAGAATTTTGTAATGTCAATGGTATAAAGCATACATTTTCAGCTACATATCATCCATCTACTAATGGAGAGGCTGAAAGATTTGTCCAAACGTTTAAACACAATATGAAGTGTAGAAAAGCAAATTCAGGTAATATATTTTTGCATGTATCAAAGTTTTTATTGTCTTATAGAACAACGCCGCACAGCACAACAGGCATGACACCCTCAAATTTGTTGATGGGTAGGAGGATAAGGTGTAAGTTAGATTTGTTGTATCCAAGTTTGCAAAGTGATTTAGAAGATAAAGGGTATAAACAAGTAGTAAAGCTTCCTAATGTAAGACATTTTTTACCTTTGTCTGATGTAATGGTAAGATCGTACAACACTCCAGAGAAGTGGGTACCAGGAGAGATTGTAAGAGAGATAGGAAATTTACATTATGATGTTCGTCTTGGTGATAATGTTGTAAAACGTCATGTTGATCAATTACAGCCGGTAAACAGAAAGACAGTAGAGCATGTGAATGTTAAAGATGAAAAACTTAAAGAAGTTGTTAGATCAAATGAGTCAAATATTAACCAAGATGGTCCAACATCCAATGTAGATTCAGAACCAATTCATGCACCAGTACAAGATGAGGATAAAGTGCTTCCTAAAAGGATTAACAGAGGAAAGCCCCCTGAGAGATTACATTTATGAAGATTTTTACAATGTCAAGTTAAGGGGGAGGAGACTGTTATGTATTATTGTAATAATGTACTATATTGTTTCAAGTGTTACAGGTATTGAGCAACATTGCATCATATTGCATGAATAAAACATGTTATGCTTTGTACATAAGTGTAATGATTTATTTTGGTATTAGGATTCAAACATTTGTTGATTACCTCAGATATAGGATGTAATTCTTTGTAGTTTTGTACTGGAGTAGGATTTAAGTCTTTTCAGAGCGATGCTCTTTTGTTTAGAAATGTTTTGGTTTTGTCAGATTGTGTATGACGCTCCACACACACTTAGGAGTCAGCTGTCACAGAGCAATGTAGCCATAAGTTTATTAAACTTGTATTTTAAGAATACCAACGTATCATCAAATCCCACCAAGAAAAATTGACGACAAAAGGTGGGATCAGCTGAGAAATAATTACTAACAATTCTTCATCTATGTTCCAGCTAATTATTATGGTTAATAGAAACTTCCTATCAACTCATACTTAAAAAAAATCATGAGATGAAGTGCTTTCGTTTTCCAAGATGAAGCGGAGACAGTCTTCCTCTGTACTTCTTGGGACAAACTCAGGTTGGGTAGAGGCACCAACCTGGGGTTCATCTCTTTCACTAAAGGATACCAGTTGCTCTTCGGCCATAGAGGAGCAACCAGGGCTGCTGTCCTCCTGAACGAATGAAGCTTGTCCAACGCTGGACTAACTACTGCAAAAAAGAGAATGATTTTTTGTCTAGAGACCATTCTGTCTCTAGCAGATGTGTTCGAGATAGGGAGTCTGCCATCACGTTTAAACTCTGTGAAGGTGAGAGGCGGACAGAAGCCACCTATTCTTCTGAACCAACGAAAAATGGCAATAATTACATGATTTATTTGGGGAGCTTATGACCCTTGCCTGTTAATGCAATGAACTATTACTTTGCTGTCTAATACTAGTTCGACGTAAATATTGTTCTTCAATCGTAGCCTTTTGAGGGATAAGAAGACTGCCATGGCCTCCAGATTAATGAGGTGGAATTGCTTGAATCTCCGAGACCAACCGCCTTGCACTTTCTTGAGTGGGGTATAACACCCCCCCCCCCTAACCGTCCAGTGAAGCGTCCGTATGAAGAATCACTAAAGGAGGAGGAAAGCACAACAGAACCATCTTAGAAAGACTTCTGGCAGTGGACCACTGACGAAGGTGCCGTCGAAGCAACTCCGAGGTTGTCCTCTGATGATCACAGAGAGCTGTGGAGGCTCTCTTCTTCCAAACTCTGCTTGCATCCTTGAGTCTGATCTTGAGGAGAGGGTTCGTTATGGAGACGTACTGCAATGAGCCCAAAGCCCTTTCCTGGAAATGCCAGATAGTCCTTCTTGACTTGATGAAAGACCAAACTAACTGGCTATTTACCTCCTCTTGGCAGAAGGAATGGACAGGGTATGAGTCTTTAGATTCCAATGAATCCCTAACCACTGGAAAACCTGAGCTGGGTTCAGTCTTGACTTTTTGAAGTTTATTTGGAAACCTAGATATTGGAGGAATTTGACATAATATGTTGCTTCTGTACATTCCCATACGAGCCAGTCATCCAGGTATGCTGCTACTTGAAGAGCTCTTTCCCTTAATTGTTGAAAGACTTCGTCTATAACCTTCGTGAAAGTCCTCGGAGTTATGTTGAGCCCGAATGGCATAGCTTTGAATACAGCCCTTCTCTCCAATCTGAAACCAAGGTAGGGGAGAAGCATTTACCTATTGGAAGATGCCAATAAGTGTCGGTAAGATCTTTAGAGACGGTGTAAGCCCCCTGGGGTAGTAAGGTCCCTATCAGCAAAATAGTCAGCATCCTGAACCTGTCGCACTGGACGAACAGGTTTAGATGGAACAAGTCGAGAATAGTTCGAGGAATAATCAAATCTTTCTTTGGCACACAGAACTTCATAGATTTCATGCAATGGATAACTCTCTAAACCTGCTGCAACGACATAGCCCACAGTGCGTCCTAGGGCACTCCTCCAGCTTGTTATTAGCAATGAGTAAACAGTTCGTTCTAGCTTCAAGGGAAAAAGGAAAAAATGCAATTAATCATTTCATTTTCAGGTTCACATGTGTCGCTCCGACGCTATGTTTGTTCCTTCAGTGCTACAGCCTAACTGTCTAAATGTTAGTTAAGCTATATCTCATTTTGTTCAGGTGATTAACCCTTTTTGTACATCATGTGTCTATTGATCAGGTGTATCTTGTCATAGGTTCCCTACGGTTCCTTATGTTATGTATTTGTCCCCTAATGTTACCTTATGTCTGGGTATGGACAGGATGTTTTTGCTTTGTACAGAAAATTTCCATATGTGGTTAATGATGATTGCTCGTTAAACTTGACACTGATTCTTTTGAGTAAGAGGCTGTAAATTGTTACATGCCTTTTAATTTAACGCCCTACTATTATGCTTATAATTACCGTAGCGGCAACAAATTTAGTGTGCCTTCTCATTATTATCCTTCCGGAACATAATTGGATTTATTCCCCGACCGGGTATTGGTTCCATACGCCTTACCTACTATGCCTCCTTCAGTTTTGGGTTCCTTAGGGTTCACAACACTCGACTCAGGAGATTTTTCCAATTGCGGAGGGCGGTCCTTTGGTCCTTATTGCCTCCTTGTCAGACCATCATGCTTGTCAATACTGCCTCCGAACTGTTCTGGGATATATAGTTGAGAGTGATACCTATGCCTTGATGGAGTAATCCTGTAAGTGCATTTTGGTATTAGGACCTCTCTCTTTGAGGCTTCCTACCGAGTCATAGGTATTTCTCTGGTACACTTCTATCAGGATGACATGGCTTGAGCCAGAAAATCGGATTTTTCTATTTTTGGGTGAGATAGTCATGTAGTCTTGATAGCCCACTTGTTACGTTGTCCCTCCCCAATGCCTCGTTACGCTGCTATGTGGAATGGCTTTATCAGAGACGAACAGTACCATGAGGGGAGAGGACATGTAACAGCTCCTCACCTATTCTTCTCCTTAGATTCCTAGACTGGGTTAAGTCTGTTAAGGGTTCAAATATCTATGGTTATCTACAGATACTTCCCTGATTATACACAATATATTAGGATAGTCGTTCCTAGGGTTAGAATCCTGTGATACCTGACAGTAATTATCTTGTAATATTACTCGCAGAAATATTATACCATAGGAAGCTGCCAGAGGGACCTTCCATCAGGACAACAAAGCTATCTCACCAGAAATAGATTTTTCCTACGTCAGAATCTGTTTTAACGATCATGTCCTATCAGCATTCCCTTATGTAAGAGCAATTTTGATAATGTTTCTCAATTTTATGGTTGCAAATTCAAGAGAAATATAATTTTCTCAGCTGAAAAGGTTATAAAAATGTATTCAGAACATCAATGTCTCATGAACCCTTAATTTAATATGTATAGAAAGTGACAAACTGCGTGTTATGATTTGATGATATCCTCAATGATTTTCCGCTGGAAAAGGCGAGAATGTTTAGTTTTGATCATATTTGTGTTTTGTTTGTGTACACGATGTAAAATAAATTCAATGAGTATTGTGTAGATACATTTATATAATTATTCCTTATATCAAGTTTCTAGAGATTGGATTATACACATTGTAAATTGTTTATTAAAAGAATTTTTTTTATCAGTGTTTGCATTTTTACGTTTCTTATGAATATCAAATAATTCTAAGGTGGAGATTAATTATTATTTCAACAACAATGGACTTCTCATCTATTTTTAAAATTTAACAATTGCTTTCAATAATAAATATCTTATCAAGTGTAAATGGCTTCTGATAATATATTAGGTCGTAAAAATCACACATAGCATAATAAATAAAGCTTGTCGCTGACATAGAATATGTGGAATCCGGACATGAAAACAGCCAATGTTATCTCAAATAACTCAAGGCCTCAGCAAATCTGGCCATGTACCATTCCATCCCATAATCCTTCTATCCTTTCCTCCTTCCATCCCATAATCCTTCTATCCTTTCCTCCTTTCATCCCATAATCCTTCTATCCTTTCCTCCCTTCCATCCTATAATTCCTTCTAGTCCTCTCCTCTCCTCCATCCTAGAATCCTTCTATCCCTCTTACCCCTTTCATCCTATAATTCTTCTATCCGTCTCATCCCTTCCAACCTATAATTCTTCTATCCCTCTCCTCCCTTCCATCCTACTGCATAATCCTTCTATCCCTATCCTCCCTTCCATCCTATAATCCTTCTATACCTCTCCTCACTTCCATCCTATACTCCTCCTATCCCTCTTCTCCTTTCCAACCTATAATCCTTCTAACCATCTGTTCCCTTCCATTCTATAGTCCTTCTATCCCTCTCCTCCCTTCCATCCTATAAACCTTCTATTCCTCTCCTCCCTTCCATCCCATAATAGTTCTATCCTTCCCTTCCCTTCCAACCTATAATCCTTCTATCCCTCTCCTCCATTATGGCTACCGTATAATCCTTCCATCCATCTCCTCCCTTCACATTTACTTCCTCCTATCTCAATCAAGTGAGGTTTTAAAAAAAAATCTATCTTGAAACTCACTACCTAAAATAATTGCGAGAAACTGCAATTAAGGATACGTTATATAGAATCAAATAGTAATAGTGGGACTTTAGAGTAACAATTTTCGCCAGTTTCCTTTTTTTTATCTTACGAGTCATAATTTCATTTAGATTGAAATATATTCCTCACTGTAAGAAAGCTTCAAATATATATCGTCTATGATAACCATGAAGTTCTTTGTCCATTTCCAGATGTTACATTTTTCAATCTTTGGGCACAGGGTTAATACTGAGAAAGTTATGAATTCATTTATATGGCAATTTATTTAGACACATTCAGTAAATATTCGTAAAGTAAGGCATTCTTTTATCATAGTGAATAAATGAATCATTAATAATGTAACTTTCAGCAAATATAACTTTCGTTCAATAACCTTATAGAAAAAATGCAATCGAGTATAAATGACAAAGTTAATCAGTTGCAGTAAGAGTTTAAGTGAGATTTCCTTCATTATTGTAAATTCCAGTTGTCTAGAAAACATTCATAATTCTTAATTCTTCAATAGTGGTCAAGTCTAAGCTGGAGTGATAACTTTATGGGGGAATTATCCTCAATATAAAATTCATGAAACCAAACAAAGCATAGTAAGATATAATATGGATCATTACAAATGTTGACAGGTGAAATAGGGAAGGGCCGACGTCCAGAAACAGTAGTAAGGACACTTACTACACCAGGCTTGGCCCCATATTTCTGCTAGATTGCCAAGATGCCAAACAGGCATCCCATACTCGTGGCAATAGGGGAGGGGAAATGATGGCAACGTTTCCCTCTGCCTCCCATCTTCTCACGGTCCCCCATCCTGGAAGACCAGGTTGAGGTGCTCAAAAAGACTCTGCAAGCAAAGCCTCCCTTCAGGTGGAAGAGGCTTCACACAGTCCTGGTCATGATCTAGAAAAAGCCCCAGAGGCCTTCCTTGCACCCAACCCCATAGGCATGACCAAACCAATCTGTAAGTGCCTCCTAATAAGGAGAGACATGCCCACCTGTACCAACGTGTTATGGAACATCAAGGATAACTCTGAACAACTTTTGAGCATCAGGAAACCAGGGCATTACTCCTCTTCAAAAAACACTTGGCCCACTAGTTTGGTGACTAGTGTGCCTGGAAGGTCACTGCCTTTCCACTGGACAGTATAAAACACTTATATTTCTCAAAAGGTTCTGGGGTAGATAACCCTGTTGACTTTGCGAAATATGACACTGAGCCTGACCCCTGGTTAGGCCACGATACAGCATAGAAGGAGGCCATGGCACATAAATCCTTGGACGTTAACCGATATGCGGAGAAGGAAGCGATTTCCAATTTGAGTCTGTCCAAGTAGTTCCTTCACCATAAGTGCAGATACTGACTAGTCAACCTGAAAATGTGCTGGCACAGTCTTCTATTGCACATACAACATTCTCTGCCTCAAGAGTCCGATGGTCAAGATCTTGTTTGACCAACTGGAAGCGAGAAAGCTCTCAGATTCACAGTTTTGATAGTCAACCAGGGTAGCTCCATAGATGGCCTTGACTTTTGAAGGGCATTGAAGTGCTAATCAATGACCACAGTTCTCCCTGAAGGTGGAACTAAGGTTCCTTCACCCACCCTATTGCACTCAAAAGTGAGTACCAGAATGTCCACAAAGGAGCACTCCAACTCCTGATTGTCTGCCTTTGTAATTACACGGCCAAGGTCTGGTACCTTAGGAGCAGACAAAATCAGAGTACCCTCATACCCAGCCAAGATGGAGGGTAGCCTACAACAGACCATTATGAAGATTCACTCCCTGCCACACACCCTACCCCATGAATACGAGCACTCAGCCAATGACAGACTCAGCTACGAAATCAGGGTCTGATGACGGACTAGGACAGCTGATAACAGCAGGGGAAGGATCTCTGGCAGTGATCATGGCAGAGATAGAAGTAACCTGTACTCTTCCCTCTGCTGATTAGTGTAGGGAGGTGATCAATGGCTGTTAGCTGTAGGAAATCTCTCAAATGACAATCTTGAGCAGTCCCAAATTTTCAACCCAGGATATCAAAGTACTGCAATCAGAGAAGAAAGCATCATTCCACCGTCCAAGTAAGGTGAGGGACAGTGCCCATTCTCCTCCAAAACATAGCTGACAGAAGATGCATGGGACATGTACCTCTGGCCTTACTGGCTACCAAGGTCACTAAGTAACCCGAGACAAGGCCATGGCATGGGGCTAATATTAGTGGTCTGCACGAAACAGCTTCCAACACATGTTGGAGTGCGGTGATCACCTCACAGTCCCCAAATCTGAAAAACTTCCCGATGTACAGTAGATCACGGGAATGTATATGTAGAAGCTTCAGAAAAAAAGAGAACTCAAACAATTCATGGGCTTACCAAGAATAAAACCAGGTAAAACCTAAGTCTTCTCATTCCTCATCGACAACGCCCACCCATGGGACGCCACAATCTTCACTCTGTAACAAATTGGATAACTGTAATAATTATGCCCCTAGGTAGAGATTGAATCTATAACTGGTTTATCATAAACTGAAGAAGTGTCTAATATACTTTACAATCGCAATCCGGCTTTGTTCCATATTACAGGCAAGCCGAATATCACCAATCAAACTCAAGGTACTGTATAAGGAAAAGAATAGCACACCTTTGGAAAGGACACAACAGTACTTCTGTACTCGTTGCGCATGAAAACAAAAGTGAAGAGTCTCTGACACATCAGTGGGCAGGGCTAGTCGTCCAAGTGCAGTACCTGTCTTTAACTACAGCCTTTAAGCATTCAATGGCCGATCGAGATCCACTATAGATATCCTATTTTAAAGGAAAAAAGGTTTGCATACACTTTTAATCACTTTCAATACCAAATTGGATGGAATAAAAGCGTGCAAGTATTAATTACAAATTTGTGAACTTTAATGCTATATAATTCTTAAGCACTTAAAATTTTTAGTTAATTTCTTGCAAAAATTAATTTTCATCAAAATTTAAGTCATTCATACCATAAAAATTTTGTTTACTGGTCATTCATTTCAATACATAAGTGATTAAAGTTGTGTATGGTTTTGAAAAAATTCCTAAGATTTTAACCTTTAAAAAGAATAATCTCAAAATTTACTGAGGATAATTGCTATACCTAAACTTTTTTTTACCAATCTTGCAAAATTAAAAAAAGAGAAATTCTCATAATATCTACCATTGCATTATTTTTCAAAACTAACATGCTAACATCAGTCTGCCTAGCAGATCAAGCTAGAAAAAATGTAAATGTTAATTTGCTTTTCATGGCCCCCCAAGAAATTAAACTGCTCCCCTAAGCTTGTCTAGTTTCTGGAACAACTTTTCTTTCCAGGTATTTATGATTTAACTTTACTTTATAACAGTACTAAAAACCATAGCTTCAATTTCTCAAAACTACTCCAACTGTTTTATGGTAGCACTTCTAATATCAATTTTCTTACTCCTGTTTCTGAAAATCTCACTAGGTCTGTATTCAAGTCTACATTTGCCATCTAAAGATTATATCAAATAGTTAAAGACTTACTAGCTATGAGTTTTTCAATAGGAAATCTTAGACTGCCTAAACTTATGCAATACAGTATCGGATTTCACTTTTAATAAAATTGTAGACAAGACCACTTAACTTTTGTATGCTTGCACTTCGCTAATCTATTATTCAACACTACTTATATAATACAGCTGTATATATTATCTATAAATATGTATATAATTACAATATGTATGTAAAACTTCAGCAGTAATGAAATCCTTCAAATACAAGGAATAGATGATCCTTATGGGGCACTTGAAGATATCTATATAGGAAGTACATTAAAACTCCATGAAAAGGTAGTGAGAGAATTCAAATTCAGAAGGGAGTTAGGCAGGAAGACTATCTCTCCTAAATTATTCACAGCATGCGTAGAAGTTTATAAGAATTTAGATTAGGAAAATGTAGGTAAGACCTTAACAACATAAGATTTTCAGATGATATAGTTCTATTTAGTGAATTAGGGGAGAGATTGCAAAAAATGATAAAAGATTTAAATAGAGAAAGCAGTAATGTAGGACTGAAAATGAATATGAGTAAAACTAAGACAATGTTTAATGAAAATGCAGATATCAAATAAGGGTTCTGGACAAAACTCTAGAGATTGTTAATGAATCTATGTATAGTACTTAGAACAGATAATAAATGTTTCCCCAGGAAATGAGACCAACATCGAAAGAAGGATAAGCATGTGATGGAGAGTTTTTGGTAAAGAAAATGAGATTATGAAATGTAAAATGTCACTTTCTCTAAAAAGGAAATTATTTATTCAGACGGTCCTACCAGTATTAACTTATGGATCCGAGACTTGGAGCATTATTGAAAGACTTAGTACAAAAGCTAGTTAGAACTCAAAGAGCAATGGGAAGAATAATGATGGAAATAACACTAAATGACAGAAAAAGAGCAACATGGATACAAGAGCAAACTAAAGTAGAGGATATTCTATCATATAAGAAAAAAAGAATGGACATGGACAAGACATTTGATGAGAATAACGCATAATAACAGCATGGGTGACTAGAGATTGCAAACAAAGCAGGAGAAGGAGAAGAAGACGATGGATTAATGAACAATAAAAATTTGCTTGTATAGATTGGCATAAAAAGACCATAAACAGAAGGGAGTGGAAGAACATGTCTGAGGCTTTTGTCCTCAAGTGGACTAATTATGGTTGATGACGATGAAACTACTCAATATATGGATTTAGGACTGTGAGGAGAAGTACTGTACTATATGTTTACTTAGTGTTATAGAAGATCTAAGAGTTTATTAAGAACAGGGTATAAAAAGAAGTTTGTATAATACTGTACTGTAAGATTATAATACATAAACTACGCTAAAGTGGGTGATAGTCGTCTGATCAAAAGCAGCAGTTGGTTGGTAAAGCTGTTAATGAGTTGACTGACCCTAAGGCACCAAAACTTTGTAGCTTTAAGTTTTACAGTGGTCTCCGCTACTTAACTCCCTACAAAATTAAGAGTTGATTTTACTGTGGATGATGGCCTGCTTCAGAGAGAGCATTTCACAAACAAAAGTGTTTGAATTGTTCAAGAATGTGGAATCAAGCAAGTAAATATGCTTGTTTACCTGTAAGAATGTTCAAGTTATAGAGGAGATAAATCTCTAATAGTGAAAACAATAGGTAGAGAACTTTTGTGCCAAAGCAGTAAAAGAGTAAAACAATAGTTTGATTGTATTTATCATATCAACCAGAGTTCACAATACCAGTGATGAAAGCAAGTAAAGGATTGGCGCTAACTTCTAGAAACTGGGAGTAATATTGATTGCATTCATAAAAAAAGATAGAGCCTGAACCACCTCTTGGACAGGAAGCGCAGTATTAGCGCAAAGGTTTGTCTTGCTAAAATAGAGGTCCTGAATTATATAAATCTCAGGCATTACCAAAATGTTTATCTATTACATTATTATTAAAGTTGAAATGAGTAAGTTAACCTCTAAGGTTGGATAAAATGACATAACCTTTCTCGTGTTAAAGACAAAAATGTCTTCAGAACGTAGACGTCTTGCTCGTTTGCAATGAGAGAGGAATTACAATAGGGTACATTAGTAATTAATCCTTTTATAGGTTTATGCGTGCTTAGTTCAGAATCAGCAGTCAAAAGGAATGGGTAATGCATCTGATATCCTGATCCATTATTGTACCTGGGATTACAATTGCTTTTTATATGAGTCAAAAGTTCAGTAACCAAAACCATTTCAAATAGAGGATTCTGAAACTATGTTGAACAAAATTCAAACATGAAATACATGAGCTGAAAAGTTCAGTCTATGACAAAAATAAAATATGCCTCACCTAGCTTATTGTGATTGAGGGAACCCTTTAGTACATATACCAAACCGTATTTCCTACTCAAAATTTGGGTTACATTTTAAGGCCATTCCAATATTTTATTAGCACAAAGTATAAAAATCTTTTCGAGATTATCAAATAAAACATCTTTAAATAAGTGAAATTATTTACTGCTCAAATACATAAAATACTTGAATACTAATCAAAATCTTTAACAAATTTAACCAAAGTTTCCATTACCGATTCCCTTCCCTTAGCGTAAAAGAAAGACTATTCACCATCAAAATTGAGTTTTCAGTTCCAAGAAGGGAAGAGAACTGCTTAAGGTTTGGGGAACTTCGATGTATTGTTAGGAATAAGCTAGTGTTGTCGATGACAATGGACATGGAGAGATATTGGGTCAATATGGAGGGTAAAGGAGCTTTAACACAAGACAAGTCCAAACTACAACCCATTGTGGCCAAATAAACTGTGGACCATTTGAAACCTATGATTTGAGGTATAATGCAGCCTCAAAATGCAAATGAATGGGTAATTCCTCACTTATGATGACTAAGATAACACTTAAAATTAACTGCATACCTAGTACTACATATAGGAGGATTCGGTCTTGGAAGGTCTGAATGCGAAGAATGGTCAATATTTGGAGAAATCTAATGGAACATGCAAACGATTAAAGTTAAGATCAGAAATAAGAAATTTAATAGACTGCAAGATTTTGTCCAACAAATTAAGATAAGGGTCAGCAGCTGATGACCAGACAGGAGAAAGATACTTGAAACAAGTGTGGAATGAAAAAAAATAGAAAAAAATCTTCAGGATAGATTGATCACCAAACATATTGAAATACCTTCTGAGTTTGTCTATTTTTGTGCAATTGAAGAAGAAAGATCTAAGGTGTTTCTCAAAAGTAAATTTGCATAAAAATCATACCTAGAATTTTCAATGAGCTGCATATAGTTGAAAAGGCATTGTCAATGCAAAGATCTGGATGTTGAGGTACAACTGTCCTCTACCTAGTTATAACCATATTTTGAATTTTGGTAGGGCTCAAATTCATTCCCCATAATTTGCACCATGCACTAATTCAAGATAGATCTTTATCAAGGGATTCTGCAATCCCACATATATATTCGGGGAGAGGAAAACAATGCAAAGAGAGTAGTATCATCCACATGTGCAGAGGTTTTTTTTTCTAGGCCAAACCCCATATCATATGTATGTAAATTTAAAATGAAAAGTAATGGACTAAGAACACTACCCTGTGGAACATCAGATATCACATTCCTCTATACACTATGGTGTCCATCAACAACTACTCTTTGCAATTTATTACTTGAGAATTATATAATGATGCTAAGAAAAAAGACCCAACTACTCCCAACTTCATGATTTTGAAAAATTTATGTTATTTTGTGGAAGTTAGTATGAAGAGGAGCTTTTAGAACTTGTTAGAGAATCGGTAATGTTACTCCATAATGTAAATGTGTTTCTGGTAGTTCAAGTCCAACTGATTACCGCCTAATTTCAATAACTCCTAAACTATCTAAAGTTTTTGAACGTCTTCTAGCAAAACTTCTAAACAGGCTTACGGAAGGCAATTATCTGTTTCCTAGTTTGCAATTTGGCTTTTGCAAAGGCCTTGGAGCATATGATGCCTGATGCTGTAGAGATATTCCTTGACAGCGGTCAGGAAATTCGTATGATTGGCCTCGATTTTAGTGCTGACCTTGACTGTGTTTATCATGAGGCTATTGTCTTCAAACAGGAGTTGGGAGTGGGTGGGTCTTTTCTTAGCATCACCAGTGAATTTCAAAGAAATAGGACACAAAGATTTGTTGCTGATGAGCACCAAAGTGGGTATAGGAATGTGATATCTGGTGTTCCTCAGGGTAGTGTTCTTGACTAGAGAGTTATAGGGTTCTTTGACTGGCTAGTCAGTAGTACATTGTATGCTTCTCTCTGGTTAGTTAATTTTCCTTTTGCTTACACGTACAACGAATAGTCTTGTCCATTCTTTACATATTATCCTCTGTCCTCATACACGTGACAACAGTGAGATTACCAAACAGTTATTCTTACCCAAAGGGATTACCTACTGCAGTATAATTTTTCAGTGGCCACTTTCCTCTTGCTAACGGTAGAAGAGACTCTTTAGCTATGGTAAGAAGCTCTTTTAGGAGAAGGACCCTCTAAAATCATAGCATTGTTCTCTTGTCTTGGGTAGTGCCATAGCCTCTGTACCATAGTCTTCCACTGGCTTGGGTTAGAGTTCTCTTGCTTGAGGGTACACTTGTGCACAATATTCAATCTAATTTATCTTCCTCTTGTTTCGTTAAAGTCTGTTATAGTTTATATAGGAAATATTTATTTTAATGTTGTTACTGTTCTTTAAATATCCTATTTATCGTAGTTTCCTTTCCTCACTGGGGTATTTTCCCTGTTGGAGACCCTGGCCTTATAGCATTTTGCTTTTCCAACTAAGGTTATAGCTTAGCAGGTAATAATAATAATAATAATAATAATAATAATAATAATAATAATAATAATAATAATAATAATAATAATAATAATTTGAACCTCGTTCCATATGCAGATGATTGTACTCTTTACATCAATTTCATCTCCTGAATGTAGATCTGGGGTTGCTGAGTCCCTTAATAGAGATCTAGCTAAAATTAGAGCATGGTACAAATTATGGGGTATGAAGTTGAATCCTAACAAAACTCAAAGTATGATCATAAGTAGGTCGAGGACAGTTGCTCCTCAACATCCATATCTGCATTGATAATGTTTGTTTAACACTCTATGACTCTCTTAAATTTTAGGTGTGATTCTCGATAACAAATTTACTTTTGAGAAACGCATTAATTCTGTGTCTCCTTCAATTACCCAAAAAATTAGCTTATTGAAAAAGTCTTTTAAGGGGCCCGGCCAGTATGTCAATATATGGGGTATAGGAAATAAAACACAAAATCCTGAAAAAAAAAATAGTTGAGCCTCGTATGTCAATGGAGAATGCGTATACAAAATATTTTGTCAAAATTCCTCTTACTTTCATAGTTACAGGGTAAATAGTAAAAGTAACTCAATAAGCCCTACAAGAAAATGCAGTATTTCTTCTGTTATCGTAAATTTTGATAAATATTACATTTTAACATAAAGCAAATTGAAAATTGCGAGCAATGCCATATGTGTAGATTCCATGAGTCACAAGACGATATATTACACTACACGGTAATTAACCCTTCGATCTTCTTTTCTAGAAGAAACCTCATAGAGAGTACACGTTTGAGTTTGACCTCTGACATTCACTCGTTTTTATGTCTGTTTTTCTCGGCTTCGGCAAGAATTTCATCATGCCAGAGAGGAAAAGACAATTTTAACATTTTGCTAACATAAGGAAGAAGAAAATTCGCTTTAATAAGAGTTCAGAAGCCGGTAAAGTCGGCAAATTTACCGGAGTTAGTGAAGGAGAGAAATGATGAAGATCAACTGTCTCGTGTAAAGAAGCAAAATATTAAGAGGGATCTGCATTTATGATTAAATTATGATGAATAACATTCTTTTAATATCCAGTAAGGATCATAAAAAAATATAATATTCATGATTTACTAATATTGTCTTTGTGAAAATACAAAGAAAAACTTTGAATGCCCGTATCTCAAAACTATACTTATTAACCTTCAAATTATATCTTCTGCCTTACTTTCAAATATATAACATTGAAATCTGGTATATAACTTAAACGGACATTATGAAATAATCAAATGTAGCCATTTTTACCAACTTTTGTTTCATATTTTTTTTTTCTAAATTTTCTTCCTTGATTTTTAGGATTTATTTTCATACCATAATGTAAAATTCATATTTAGCAATTTTTTTCTTTTTTAGAAAAAACTCTTCATTTGATTGGAGATCTACATCAGGTCTATATAGGGTAGTAATCGCAGGTCTTAATATTAATTATCAAGGGAGGAGATAGAATCTGAAAAACACTGGAGTCACAAAACCGAAGGTCAGACACAAAAACACTGTACTACGCAGTTTGAAGATGTCCTAAGTCACCTTATTAAGTGGTATGAATGTCAAAGTCCTGTTCTTAAATCTCGACATTAGCCGGCAGACCCCCTTAAGGCTTACAGTGATCAATCTATACTGAAGAAGTGTTTTAATTCTTTCATTCTACCTTGTTTCAAGTGTTGTTCTCCTGTTTGGTCTTCTGCTGCCAATTCCCATCTTAATTTATTGGACAGAAACTTACTGTCTATTTAATTCCTAATTCCTAATCTGGATATTAATCTCACTGAGCTATCTTCCTTGCTGGAGTCCTAAGGCTTATAGCATCCTGCTTTTCTAACTAGGATTGTAGCTTAGCTGATAATAACAATAATAAAAAAGGACCTCATGATAAACATGATCAAATGCATCAATAAAATCAAAGGCCAATCATACAAACTTCCCAACCACAATCATGGATTTCTCTACAGCATTGCAAATTGTAAGAAGGGCATCAAATGCTCCTAGGCCCTGGCAAAAGCAAAATTACAAATCAAGGAACAGATCATTAACTTTAGCATAATGTACCTAAACATATGATTTGCCAAAAGAAGTTAAAAAACTTTACATTACATGATAGTTATGGTAACCACCAGGGCTATATCTACCATCAAGACATTTTCCTAATGGAGTAACATTACCAATCCTCCAATAAGTGCCAAAAAAAGCACTTCTAGCTAAATGGCAATAAGTAACAGACAACTTAAAAGCAAGGAAACATGGCTTTTTCACAGGACCAAAAACCTAAATTAGTTAGTTTAGCCTCATGCAAACAGGAATGAGGAAGATCTAGTTTCACATTACTTAGCTTAATGTCAAAAACATTATCCAAAATGATTGCCTTCTCCTTTGAAGAGTGAGTAACAGAACCATCTGGTTTAAGTAATGGAGAAACTATTAAGTCTACACCAAAGACTGCAGATTTATGGGTAATTAACTATTTATGATCCTAAGTTGTAATAGAAAGGGTTTCTTTTAAAGCCAGAGAGTGCGGATATACGGGTAGTTGACCATTTTTTATCTTGAGTTGTAATAGAAAGGGTTTCTTTTAAGGTTGAATTATATTCCTTAACAGTTGAAGCATAAACTATCTAGGAAACTGATCTTAGCTAAGTATTGTTATTCCAGGTTCAATCTGATATGTTATGCTTATAAGGATGATAAGCCTTATGCTTTCCAAATAAGCATATCTATACTCCTCATTGAACCAAGGTTTCTCTTTCACTCTTTACTTTAACACATGTTGACCAGATTCTTATTCAAGAGAACAATAGACTCTCTCCCTTTATACAATTGCAACCCCTTCAAATGCCAAATTTTACTCAAAAGGGCTTTCCACATCTGATTGAAATTTCATATACTGTACCTGTATAATTTAAATGAGTACGAAAACTAAATTACTAACAAAACCAAGGTATGATCAGATTTTTTCAATTGGAAAACCAGCCTTACTTGTCATAAAATCATGGGAGTCAGTGTACACTATGTCCAAACAGTTACCATATGTGTGAGTAGCTTCACTTATGATTTGTTCAAAGCTTCACTGAGAATGATTGACTGATTTGGAGTTTTCTGGCATCCTGACATCGAAAGTCATTGACACTGATATCGTTTGTTTTAAATGAAGAACAACAGGATATTAAATTCAAAACAGAACCGCTCGGATTTCTTCATAAAGGATAAATAGCTTTCAGAAGACCTCCTTCTAAAATAAATCTAAAAAAATAAATACCACTAATATAGTACAACACATAATGCCCAAGAAATTTTGCAAAGATGAACCTGTCATCTTCACCAAGCATTCAAGACATAATAATCAGTAGGAGAAACAACATTTAACCACTCTCTATGGTGACCGTTGAAATTAACAACAAGCAAAAGCCCTGTTACTATCATCATCTTGTATCTTATCCATGGTGGTAAAATGACAATCGAATATAGAATCATCCAAGTCTAGATTCTGATATATGGCACCTACATTCATTGTTATTGACCCAGGGTAGTCAGTCCTAAAACTATATGTCTTAAAACACTACTTGTTTAAAATGCAAAAAAATTCTTTAAGGAAGGCAAGAAGTTGTTCTTCCCCCAAAGATTAAAAAGCTGTATTAAGCACATCTATCAATTCAATGTACTATAATAAACTAGGACAATGATAGAAACACTCAGTGCTTTTGTATCAAGTTAATCTATAACTCTGTTCAAAATCTTTAAAAAAAAAAAGAAAAAAAAAACTATTGCCAATCATCTCAACCTTAAGATAAGTCTTACCTTATATTATAATTGTGCATTATAGCCTTTTAGGATAACTATTTACGTAAGTATTGTAACTAAAGTATATGAAAAAAATCTAAAAACTTCTGCAGTTACCATAAAGAAAGGTTATCGTGGAATTATTTTTTTACTCTCACCATTGAGGGATAGAACAAAAACATCCCACATAAATATTCCCTTCATTAACTCACTGAAATCAGAGCGTTCTAACCACACCTCCCTGTCACAGGGGATTGAATGTGTACCCTCTTCATCAAATCCTGGAGTATTTGGGACTTGTAATACAATAGGGCCATCATTTGGGTAATTTGTGATGATCACTTTCATTGGGTCCATCACTACCATAACCCTGAAGAAAATTAGGGAAATATTAAATTAAAACCACTGATAAGTATGAAACATCCTGCACTGTAAATAGCTGAAAAAAAAAATCCCCAAAAAAGCTTGTCCGAGAAATTTCACATATGTATAGGTACCGAAATCAAAGTTATCTAACCATAATAAGTTTTATTATGTCACATTTCACAATAAAGCATAATTGTTCAGCTATCTCCTTTCTTTCTAGAAATCATTTAAGAAATTATCATTACAAATGAATCCAAAAATACAAAGTTGACATGGATTTTCTCATAATAATTTCTACATTCCACCTCAACATCCATGGGGGAAAACACAACTTATTATGAGCATTGTGTGGCCTGCTTTAATTGTCAGGAAAATGTATCTGCAAAATCCACTTTGATTTAGTTTTATTGTACTTGTGCTTTTACCATGTTTGCTTTGTGAACTCATGATTAACTATAGTACTTGAAATTTACCGTTGTTCCAAGCTTCGCCTCTCACTTCAGAAAAAAAGTCTTTTGGATGCTTGCTTCAAAACATTTCTTAAAACAATGATGTAAATATTCAAACCTTTAACATTAAGTATTGTACAATTCATCATCATTATCCTCATCTCCTCCTACGGCTATTGATGCAAAGGCCATCAGTTAGATTTTGCCTGTCATGTCCATCTTGAGCTTTTAATTTAATATTTTTCCACTAATCATCACGCTTAAGAGTTCTCAGCCATGTAGGACTGGCTCTTCTAACTCTTCTAGTGCCTCGTGGAGACTAGTTAAAAGTTTGGTGATCTAATCTTTCTTGGGGAGTGCAAAGAGCATGCCCAAAGGATCTCCATCTACCACTCACCATGATCTCATCCACACATGGCACATAAGTAATCTCTCTTAGTTCCCATCCTCATCCTGTCCTGCCATCTAACTCCCAATATTCTTCTAAGGGCTTTGTTTTCAAATCTACTAAATATTTGGAGATTGTTTCATTGTCATACCACGACTCATGTCCATACAGTGAAAGATCTCACTAAGCTGATATCTAGACGATTTTTTTTTATACAAAATTTCAGGTAATTTGATTTATAAAATTTGGGAACTCTAGCCATTGTCTGATTTGCTTTTCTAGATCTTTCACTAAATTCCAATTCTAATAACCCTGCATTGGAGACCATAATTCCTAGATACTTAAATTATTCAACATCATTATTCCTTTCTCCTTCCAATATTTCATTTTCCATTACATATCTTGAGCCTAACATCATGTGATATGTTATGCCTTCTGGTAAGAAAGCATTGCAAATCCTGTCGTGTTCTGCTAGTAAGAACAGCATAATCAGCATACTCTAGGTCACCTAATTTCCTATTACCAATCCAGTTCAATCCTTCTTCACCATCTCCGACTGTTCTACATATTACAAAATCCATGAGGAGGATATAAAATACTGTATAGGTGACAACACATTGCCTCAGCGTATTTTGCAGTTCACTAGAAATTGATTTGATAGGACTCCACTAACATTAACTTTGCCCTTGCTATGGTCTTGAACAGAATTTATCAAATTTACATATATAAGTGGAATTCTATAATAAAGCAGGACTCTTCACAAAATTGGCCATTGCACACTATCAAAGATTTTTTTCATAGTCCACAAATGCTATCAAAAGGGGATTTCTATATACTACGCATTACTGTACAACATATGTCAACATGAAAATTTGGTCAGTAAAACTTCTACTTTGTTTAAATCCTGCTCGTTATTTCTGAGATTTTCATCAATCTTTCTCTCTAGTCTCTTTGGAATAAGCATGCAATAGATTTTCATGACAACTGACGTAAATATGATGCCTCTGTAATTATTGCAATAAGGCAGGTCTAATTTTTTGGCCCTTTTCACCAACACTCGTAACCATCATTCATCAGGTTTTGCCTCTTCATGTTATGTTCTACAAAATAATCTTGTAAGTATTCTGAGAGTCAATTCATTTTCAGCCAGTATCATTTCAGCAGGTATACTATTGCAACAAAAGGCTTTCCATCTCGTGAGTATTTTATTAATAGTTTCGTCTTCAAGGACACTGAATTCATTCATGGGTACATCAAGGTCTTCATCAGCTTCAGGTATATCAATCAAAATATTTCCATCGTATCTACTATCCATGATCTCACTAAAGCGTTTCATCCAACGTTGCCTTTCTTCATCTTCTGTTGTTATAACAGATCCTTTTCTCCGTATCTGTTATTTTGCATAAGTTAGCAAGAAGAGGAACTTGTAGCACTTGTTGGAGAATTTGTGATGTCACTCCTCTATGCAAATATGTTTATGATAGCTCAAGTCCAACTGCTTACAGCCCAATTTCCGTAACACCCATATTATCTAACACTTTTGAAAGTCTTTTGGCAAAACTTCTTAATAGGTTTGCTGTTGGGAAGAAGAAGAAGCCAACTTTGTTGCTGCCCCTGCTTATTTTTGCTTATTTCTGAGGCTATAGCTGCAGTTTCTGTGAAATAAAATTTATGGTGTTTCAGTGATTATGTTCCGTTAATGCTGAAGTAAGAATAGTGGAGATTAGTTAACTGACAGTGAAGTTATAAACCTAGAAAACTTTGTTAAGTGTTGCTATCTTGAGTTTTACCCCCCCCCCCCCCGCCTAGCATTGCCTAGGTTGGCGAGTCTTTGCTAGACGATGGCGACAGTGCGACCATCTATTAAGTCTTTCAGTGACCAGTTTCAGTGTAACAGTATGGCGTCATACTCAACGCCGTTTAGTAGAAAGGACTCCTTTGGACTGCAGTTTACTGCATACCCTACTATGGATGTTGTTAGTGAAATGTTATTTACAAACATGAAAATGATTCATAACTTAATGATAGGAGTTCAATATATAAATATGAACAGTAATTGTTAAAGTAGTACCAAATGTGTTTAATGATCTCATGGAAAATTACGAAGGCAAAGAAGTATGTACAGAACAGTTGAGAAATGTAAAGATTGTTAATCTTAGTACTTTAATCACGTATGTTTCTATAGGGAATACTCCTTTCGGACTCGTATATGAAAAGCTGATCGAGGTTTTATTGAAATTTTGGCAAAGTGGAAGGAATCAAGAAAAACAGATATGCTAACAGACCATTCACAGGGATTTTGACGGGAGTCAGCACAGCCAGCATGATACTAAAAGAGAATGTTCCCTCATCAATTACAGTTCTCAGATTTACCTTAACTATATTGTATAATGGGCAGCGACGGACATGCTTTTGATGTGGTGAAACAGGGCACATAGCTAAAGACTGCAAATACGAAGATGTAAGGTATAAGTTTAAAGAAGGAGAGTTCCCTCACCTACATACGGAAGGAAAGGATGAGACCAGCGTAAAAGCAAATGAGTTTCACAAGGACAATGCAGAAAAGACAACATTCGAGGAAAGCGGATATAGCCAAAGTTATCAGACTACAGATATAGTGACAAGAGGAATGGACAGGGATGGAGAAACTAATTCAATGGAAAAACGGGTGTTAGATCGCACAGAAGAAGAAATTGTTATGGATAATTAACAAAATGCATCAGAGAAAGAAAGGGATGACGGCGTCTCGATAAAACTTAGGAAAGGCACAACCAAAAGGAATGGTGGAAGTGAGCTAGGGGAAGAAGCGAAGGAAGATCTTGCCTCAGGAGAACCTTTGGACTAGAAAAGGGAAGAAAATGTTTAAGGAAAACTAAAGAAAGGGGTATACGATGGTGGGCCAAATTATGAGGACAAAAGGGATCGTTATGAG